>NC_060138.1:802242618-802546892 GCF_021461385.2 Schistocerca piceifrons
CCACAGCCTGGGGGATGTTTCCAGAATGAGATTTTCATTATGCAGCGGAGTGTGCGCTGATATGAAACTTACTGGCAGATTAAAGTTTCAAAAACCTTGGACTCCAGTTACCAGAACTGCTTTTTGGTCAGAAGTATATTCGGCAAATACCACGCTTCTATGATCTTACTTAGCGTGAAAAATTAAGAAAGTATTGCAATTTATCCAGAACATAAAAATTCAATTAAAGGATAAACAGATCATACAGTCTATGTGAGTTCAAGGATAGTTGGAATATCAAAAGATGACAGGTTTTCGAAGTCAAAAGCTGACTGTTACTACAACTCTGGAGGGTCACTTTACTAACGCGTTCTGGATAAAGTCGCAAACGTTATGTGTAGGAAATAAATTTTAAACGTTATGCCATGTACAGGTAATATTTTATTTCTTTTCAGAATGCTGTAGCATTAGTTGATGCTGAAGTCCACTACAATCCACAAAATGTTTTATGCAGTACAAATAGAGAATGTTGTCCGTCAATATAAGACGGCAAACCGATAATTATCAATAAATTTAATAAGACACAAGAGATGGCTCTAATGTTCTTTGGATCCACAACAAAAACATGTGGCTACACGTGACGCAGCTGTGTGATCGGTTTTCACAAGAGATCTTTTCATGATAAGTCTGTAACTGGGCTGTTGCTACATTCAACTTGAAGCCGATGGAACGTTAAACATATTATCTCGCTCGTTTCACAACAGATTATTAGGAGCGTATGCTTGTAATTCAGACTTCGGTTTCCAGTAATATAAAATTCTGTTCTAAAAGGACTTCTAAAAGTAATTCTGAAAGTATCTGTTCACGTGTTGTTGCAGTCAAGATTTCCTGATATAGAAACGTTGTAGATTCACGCAGGCAAAGATGTAATCAGATACATTAGAAACTGAACCTGTTGAGAAGGTGAAGAAGCGAGTGGTATGTCATAGCAATAAAATCATGAGGGGAATAATACAACCGTCTAACTCAAAACCTTTCTCACGAGATTTTGGTCGTACGCCCAAATATCTCTATCAACACGCCATCTTTCTTTATACTCAAGGCAATCAGTAATATTTCAACGAGTTACAAAACTTATGCACAATTTTGTAATTATTAGAAGAGTGGTAAAACTTATGATTTTTGTTGATTTTTCATGAATCTCTAGAAAAAGAATGACATCGCATTGACCGATTTCAAGAAATTATAATTTGAGAGCATTTTAAAATTGTCAGGCAAGGGTAAAACACCCGCATGTGTCAATGACAAACAAATATTAATGGTTACAAAGTGTGCCTGTAGTTATTGGAGACTGAGGTGAATTATATAACGTGAGGAAAATTTCATGTTATGACTTTCTTTACTTTTATCTTCATTTCTCTGTTCTTCTATGTGTGAGTCAAAGAGCCTCTTCACTTCTCGATCTTTAAAACAGAGTTTCGGTTTCTTCATGTTCATATAACTCTATGGCTCAATGATAATAATAACAATAAAATAACAATAATAACAATGGTAATATCGTACCTTTCGAGTTACTCAAGTATTTCATTAACTGGTTCATTTTACAGCTATTAAAATGCTGAGAACGCCAAAAGAGTTCAGTTTCAGATTATCCCATTTAATATACCTGTATTTACAGAAACAATCACTATTTTATACATTGAAACATTTTCTAACGGACCAAAACTTTAGTTGATGCTCATTACTGATGTTACTCACCACTCCATATTTCTTCTTCCGAAAACATCCTGACCTGCAATTTAAAGGCGTACTTCTTCAATGTAACGTGAAGCTGCTGCTGTAAGGAAATTAAAGTACTCATTCTATTTATATAATCTTCTTTTAGATATCAAAGTCTTCAGTCTAGTAGAGCGTAATTTGAAATACGAGCCTGCAGTCTACTTTGACTAAGAGTGTCTAAAATATGTTTTCTCTCTAGAAAACAAAAACATCTTTCGTTTCAAAAGTGAAAATTCTGAATAAAAAGTTAACATTTATTTTAACATTAATAATTTCAACCAACTTTCTCTTCGGCTTTAAGGAATATTTGTCAGCACTTATGACAAAACAAGATTTAATCTACATGCAGTTCACAATGAGTGCAAGAATCCTGTGTAAAATAACAAGACAGATTTAGTATATATTTGATCTGCAACCTGATATTATAAATCGCAACACCAAAAAAATTAATGTCGAGTAATGAAATTTCGTGAATACATTTGCCTACGTAACAAAATTAAGTGATTAATATTGTAAAGCCGCAGATTGATGTAAGGGCGAAATAAGCCAATGCAAATGTGAAATGCTTGTACATTAATAACCTGTGTAACGCCAGAATGTTGAATGCCAGCGTGGAAAAGTGCATGCATTGTGTTGCAAAGGTGCCGGATGTCAGTTTGTGGGACTGAGTACCATGCCTATTGCACTTGGTCGGCCAGTACGGGGACAGTTAATACTGGTCGTGTATGACACTGGATTGCCATCCGATGATGTCTCATATGTGCTCGACTGGACACAGATCTGGTGATCTAGTTGGCCAAGGCAACATGTCGACACTTTGTAGAGCATGTTGGGTTACAACAGCGGTACGTGATTGAGCGTTATCCTGACGGCAAACATCCCGTGGAATCTTGTTCATGATTGGGGGGACAACAGGTCGAACCGCAACAGACTTCGACCCTGGCCTGCAAAGAGCTCTTGCTTGACATCACTGAAGTAGCAAATGGCGGAGTTATTGGAACGCACGCTGTGGGTCGTATGGCTCGGAGCTGTCCTTGAAGAAACCGATTACAACAGTTCGTCGTGTCCCTGTGGTGCCAACTGCTGCTGTAATTGCTGCTGCAGATGCAGTACGATGCGCCAGAGTCATACGCCGAACACGATGGTTGGTTGCACCATATGGCCGTCCGGAATCTGATCTTCTTGCGACCATAGATTCTCGTGACCACCTCTGCCAGCAAACATGTGTAATGCTTACATCACTGCCAAGTCTTTCTGCAGCATCGCAGAATGGACGTCCAACTTCTCGTAGCCCTGTTATACGATTTCATTCAAACTCACTGATGTGTTGATAATGGTGTTTCTACAATGAAATCAATACCCCCTAGCTGCATTGAGGCGTTGATATAAGTCAACGGGGACGTTGCAAATGTGTGCCCCGACGGGGACTCGAACCCCGGATCTCCTGCTTTCGTAGCAGACGCTCTGTCCATCTGAGCCACCGAGGACACAGAGTATAGTGCGACTACAGGAGCGTAGCTCTGGCACGCCTCCCGTAAGACCCACATTGCCAACTTATTATCCCACACTATATTCATAGTGCCCCTGGCCATCATACTCATTACTCGCGGCTTTTTGCCGATTTCCGTAAGAGTTCGGGCACTGTTTGTGCATCCGCACAGAAGAAGATGGGCAAATGGCCCGTGAACCGTAACTATATATATATATATATATATATATATATATATATATATATATATATATATATATGAAGATGGTATCTGTTCTTTCGGACATGTGCGAAAGAACAGATACCATCTTCATATACTCGTATACCGGTGTCTTTGTCACCTTAAAGACATTCTTGACTAACGTCACTCACCTCGTCCAATCTCAAAGGTAACTATCACTCTCGACCGTTACAGCGTGTATTTATAGCAAACCTTATATGCAGCCTCATAGACTCTTATGCGGCTGGCGCGAAATTTGAATAGACATAGTCCTTCAGATGTAGAAACACGCATACCAACTTTCGTTTACACCGCAACAGTTCATGGTGTTGTAATTTTTTTCCTTCAATGTAGGAAACACCAGTTTAGGAATATTTCACTGAATTACCAGTAGTAATTGTTGCTAATTGTTTTTATTTCCTAAATATTTCTGCACAAAAGTGTGAAACACTCTGCGTATGTTGCTCATTCATCATGCATCATTAGAACTCAATAAAATGTCGCTTGCTAAAAAATATGTCAAACATAGTGCGAACTCAAGACTTCTGTTGCAATTGGCATACAGAGATAATACAACTGTGTATCATGTTCCATTCTCATACTGGAATGTCAATTTAAATCTGATTTTTACACACATGTTACTGGTTTTAACCAATACATGACTGTATATAAGAAAAATTCAGCATTTTTTACTTTGACAGTAAATAGGTAACAGTTCCTAAAACTCCTATGTAATTCTAGCACTCTTTTTGATAGTGCTATTCGACAACCAGGAAGAACTTGCTCGTCCTGTCATAGAACTGGCGACAACAAATGAATTTTTTATTATGTTGGTATAAATTGTGAAATAACGTAACTAAATAGTTAACTTTAATAAAAGACTTGTTTATTCACAACGTCAGCTACTGCATAACCTGTACTGAAATGTGCTACCAGTTTAGGTCTGTGTGGATCATCTTGTGGTTTCTTAAGCTTGACTTAAATAGACAAACACCACTATTTATATTATGTCTCAGTAACACACACAATGTACATAATAGCGGTCAATGTGGCAGTATGTAGGCGTGTTATGTGTGTTTCGCGCAAATGATGTAAATAAAAATATTACGCCGCCATTTAAAAATTTTTGTTTTGGGTAATTTATCACAAGGATAACTTCATCTACAGCGGAAAAGATTAGTAATGAATCTGTTCCTACAGTTTGCATGGTTAACGTATCTAAGACTGATTACAAAAGTGGACGCATTTCTCTTGCAAGCAGAGATGTAAACACCAAGAAAGTGTGCATTGTGGTACTGCATTGTCCGTGATTAAGGGTGTATGAAATAGCAGATGCCAGGAAAATAAACTTGTAAATGAAGGGTTAAATGTAAGAACCGTTTGTGTAGTAACCAAATGGAAAATTTGAAAGGTTTTTTTATAGATATTTGGATAATTTTCTTTAAATAATCTAATTTAGTGCACCTATTTGTTTTTACAGGTAAGATCTACATCCTTCACGCCAAAAGGAAAACATCAGCCACAGCAGTGCATGGAAGCCGTAGGCTCTAACTATTTCATCTGCCAGAAAGATGAGGGATGCAAATGGTATTCTACTAATTATGTTTCACAGGAAAGAGTACCAGTTAACTAGTTGTACACAAATCTTTTGGGCGCACTGGATGAGACAGTAAGTGTGAAGAGGCCTGGAGTGCACGAGAAAAAATTTTCTTTTGTCAGAACAACGCACTTGCTCACAGTGGCATCGTGGCGAATAGTGAAAGTGGAAGATACAAAGTACGAATTATTGACTTAGATTTGGCAGCCTCTGACTTCCATCTGTGCCTTCAGTCCATTCACACATGTGCGTGGGATGTACTTTTGAGACAAATGAGAAAGTTACATCAGGTGTAGATGAGTGTTACGCAGACCTTTCATCTACTCTCTGTAAAAGCACTAGATAGTGTGGAGTGAACTATAAAGAGGATGGATCAAAAAATTAATGTAATTTTTTAACTGAGTGAACACTGCCTTTGTCTGCCAAATTTATCTTGTTTTCTTTCCACTGTGATTTTCGTTGGCCGATTCTAACTCTACCAGCGTTGCAGCAGCGTCTGTAGGTTTTCACATTCTGTGGAAGGCACAGACTGAGAAGTTGTGTACACATGTTGTAGGCATATCTACCTGTGGCTCCACGGAGTGGATGAAGAAGTGCCTAGGGACGTGCTTCGTGTCCTCATGGGGACTGTGGGACCGGGCCACAGCGGCATCATGCTGCCCAACGATCAGATCGTGTCCACAGCACTCTAGAGTCTCAACAGCACAGTCGCCATTCTGTGGGACTTACCGACGCGCAACACCGGTGTGCACAGAAGGAAACAACAAAGAACAGAATGCAGAATAATTAAACTACACTTTACTAAAAGCGCAATAGATGTATTCATATAAAAGTTACAGAATTAGAGTTATATGTTCAAATTGGTGTGAATTCCTACGGGACCAAACTGCTGAGGTTATCGGTCGATAGACACTACTTAAACTAACTCATGCTGGAACAACACACACACCCATGCCCGAGGGAGGACTCGAACCTCCGGCGGGAGGGTCTGAGAGTTTTATGAAAAGGTCAGAGGAGAGACAAGTTTTCATTAGACTAAAAGCAAAAGAATATTTAGAAAGGTAATATAATAGAATAATAGATCTACTTTGGCCACTATGGCTACGACTGCACAGCGCCGAGGGTCCCAAATAAGCACCTGCTGCCGATCGGATGGTTTGCACTGCGACAGTACATGGTCCAATCACATTAATGTGACGAACGTCTATGCTCGACTTTACTGAAAGTCCAATAGGGCGTGGTCTTGGGCTTTTGGGCCAGGGGTGGAAGCATTTTTGAAACGGCTATGATTGTAAGCTGTTTGCGAGCTGCTGTTGTTGAAGTATACCACGCACGGCAAGATGGCGCCATCCAAAATCGGCGACAGTGCAACTGTGGAGCACTGCGGGTCATAGTTGGTGGGGGCGAGCCACGGCTGTGGGATGTATGCAGGCGAATAGACTTGCGGCTGTTGAGTAACTAATTGCGCAGATGAACCAAGAGGCTACCAACAGTGTCTTCTTAACGACCGCTTAGGAAACATAGGTGCATATCAGCCTCTGGAGAAGGCTCTTTTTTCGTGCACCCATACTGACTGCTGTTCATCAGCGGCGAAAGCTCGAATTTGCATGACAATTCCGCAAATGGACGCCCATTGAGTGGCGACAGGTGGTTTTTTCAGATGAATGATGTGAAACGTCTGAAAGCAAACACCCTGCAACAAGGTTGGAAGGACACAGGCTAGAGGAGAGAGCGTTATGGCGTGGGGAATGTTTCGTCGAGTGATCTCGTCATTCTGGAAGGCAGAATGGATCAACAAAAATATTCGTCTATCCTTGGAGACCATGTCCATCCCTACATGGCGCAGTGGCCAAGCAGTTCTAGGCGCTTCAGTCTGGAACCGCTACCAATCGCAGGTTCAAATCCTCCCTCAGGCATGGATGTGTGTGATGTCCTTAGGTTAGTTAGATTTAAGTAGTTCTAAGTTCTAGGGGGCTGATGACGGCAGATGTTAAGTCCCTAGAGCTCAGAGACATTTGAACCATAACCTGAGGGACCACCTCGATCAGACTGTTTGTGCTCTGTAAGTAGTAGGGTAATGGCGACATGAGAACAATTTTGATATCAAATTGATGTCAATTTGATACCGAAATTAATGAAATTGATCAATTGATTATCCCCTACAAGACGTCATGTGTTTCCACAGCCAGCACCTTGGTCCACATTCCCTCCCCCTCCCCACCCCAGCGCCTCCCGCTCCCCCACATACCCTATTCGCAAGAATTTCGAATTTTGGCGGGAATTCCTAATTTTCGAGTAAATTTAAAAATTAGCATTTCCTCGTCTCAGGGCTGTGCTGACCTTCCATCCCACTCCCACCCGGGAACTGGCAGTAAATTAAAAATGTCTGTGCCCTTTCCGATACTTGACCCCTGCTCCTTCTCGACAGAAAGTCCAAGTGTAACTCTCAACTCAGGTGAATTAGTGTAATTTATTTATTTTGGTTGGGAAACTGAAGTAAAGATCAGTGCTAATTATGGAATTAGTCATAAACATCTGCCCTAATTACACAACTGTGTGCAGTGCGCTACACAAGGAGCGCCTAAAATAACCATACAGCTCAAAAATTGACAATGTAATACAACTGATGTTATCCTGCTCGGAAAAATTTCACAATACCACTCGAAATTAGTGGCAGACAAATTCAAACTCTACCCTTCACCTATGAGCTGGCGGGGAGAAAAGGTGGAGTGAGAGGCAGTATATTTTTTGGTGGGAAATGTATTCAACTGATGAGATGCTACTATTAGACAGAGAAGAGTTTAGATTACCTGTAAGTATACAGCTGAGGATTGTATCTATGGCTACATCTACATCTACATGATTACTCTGAAAGTAACATTTAAGTGCCTGGTAGAGGGTTCATCAAACCACCTTCACAATTCTTTATTATTCCAATCTCGTATAGTCCGCGGAAAGAACAAACACCTATATCTTTCCGTATGAGTTCTGATTTCCCTTATTTTATCATGGCGATCGTTTCTCCCTATCTGGGTCGGGGTCAACAAAATATTTTCGCCTTTGGAGGAGAAAGTTGGTGAATGGAATTTCGTAAAGATTCTGTCACAACGAAAAACGCCTTTCTTTTAATGATGTCTAGCCCAAATCCTGCATCATTTCAGTGACACTCTCTGCCATATTTCGAGATAATAAAAAACGTGCTGCCCATCTTTGAGCCGGCCGTGGTGGCCATGCGGTTCTAGGCGCTGCAGTCCGGAACCGCGGGACTGCTTCAGTCGCAGGTTCGAATCCTGCCTCGGGCATGGATGTGTGTGATGTCCTTAGGTTAGTTAGTAGCTCTAAGTTCTAGGGGACTGATGACCTAAGATGTTAAGTCCCATAGTGTTCAGAGGCATTTGAACCATTTGAACCCAACTTTGAACTTTTTCGATGCACTCCATCAGTCCTATCTGGTAAGGGTCCCACACCGCTGTTCGATGTCGGATTTCTCAACAGACGCCTGCTCAACATCACCCTGTAGTCCACGTAACCGAAACCAATACACGCTACCACAACTGATGGAAAAAATTCACTGCTCTAATTAAACGTCAAAATTGTCGTGAAAAAAACCAGCACTTGTGTAATAGGTCATAATGTAATATACAAATACTGGGAAAAATCCTCGTCATAAAAGACTGCAGAGAGAGCAGTAGTTGAACGGCATTCTCCTCGATGTACAATCAAAAACTGCTAAATTAGAGGCCCTATTACCTCGCCTAATCCCTCCCCCTTCCTCCATCCCTCCCACCCAACCTCCAGCTACAGGGGGTTCTTCAAACAGTCAGCTGCTACCGCATGCTGTGAGTTTATCTATGGCATAACGTCTTCCCACCAGCAGACAGGCGGCACCCTGCACTCCCTAAAGCGATGATCCAGCATCGGCCCTTCGCCAACACAAAATGATGTACAGCTAGCTAAACAAAAGGAGATATATGGATGGATGCTCGAGGTGCAAATTACTTGTTCATCTAAAATTTACCAGTACAGCGCCACCCCACAGGCAGCGCCATCGTCAGATCACAGCTGCCTAGGGCAAACACACACAATCCTATAAGAGTCCACCATTCTAAGTGGAACACTGTGCTGTAACGATTAAATTTAATGTCAACGCATCCCTCTTATAAACAAGACTACAGAGGCTTATAAATGTCCACACTGCATAAAATCGGGAAAAAAAATCTACTACTACTTTGCTGCAAAACTACCGATCACCACAGAATGCCCTCATTATTTCGAAATCATCATTGAAGTAAAGAAAAATCGAGAACTATGTTATGCAATTTCTCCCAGATTGATGGAGAAATTACAAGACCTGAGAGCGTCTCTCACGTTCAAATCAGTGTCTGTACATAAACTGTCATGCACATGTGCATTACAAACATTTCAGACACGTGAAATAAAATTACATGATACAATATTTCACGCCATTTACTCACATGTTGAAAAAAAAACAATCATTTTACATTTGACAACAACAAGCCATAATTCCATAGGAAGTTGTTGTTTTGTACACTATGGCAAGCTCTGTTTTACCAGTGTGGTGTTATATCACACTGGCGTTTACGAAACAAATTGTGAGAGCCAGTCTTGTAATAGAACCTATAGTAAGATTTTACCATGCCTCCAACTTCCAATATATCGAAAAACGAAAACAGTCTGCGTGTTGACGTCGAGCATATTATACATACACATATCATTCCACTGAAGCAGGTGACCAGTGGTCAAAGTCCCTTGCACACATCTTGCGTAAAGTTTTATCAACTGTACTGGAGTAAGACCATATCCAGCAGACTATCAATCATCTACATCTACATCTACATCCATACTCCGCAAGCCACCTGACGGTGTGTGGCGGTGGGTACCCTGAGTACCTCTGTCGGTTCTCTCTTCTGTTACAGTCTCGTATTGTTCGTGGAAAGAAGGATTGTCGGTATGCTTCTGTAAGGGCTCTAATCTCTCTGATTTTATCCTCATGGTCTCTTCGCGAGATATACGTAGGAGGGAGCAATATACTGCTTGACTCTTCGGTGAAGGTATGCCCTCGAAACTTTAACAAAAGCCCGTACCGAGCTGCTGAGCGTCTCTCCTGCAGAGTCTTCCACTGGAGTTTATCTATCATGCCCGTAACGCTTTCGCGATTACTAAATGATCCTGTAACGAAGCGCGCTGCTCTCCGTTGGATCTTCTCTATCTCTTCTATCAACCCTATCTGGTACGGATCCCACACTGCTGAGCAGTATTCAAGCAGTGGGCGAACAAGCGTACTGTAACCTAATTCCTTTGTTTTTGGATTGCATTTCCTTAGGATTCTTCCAATGAATCTCAGTCTGGCATCTGCTTTACCGACGAACAACTTTATATGATCATTCCATTTTAAATCACTCCTAATGCGTACTCCCAGATAATTTATGGAATTAACTGCTTCCAGTTGCTGACCTGCTATTTTGTAGCTAAATGATAAGGGATCTATCTTTCTATGTATTCGCAGCACATTACACTTGTCTACATTGAGATTCAATTGCCATTCCCTGCACCATGCGTCAATTCGCTGCAGATCCTCCTGCATTTCAGTACAATTTTCCATTGTTACAACCTCTCGATACACCACAGCATCATCTGCAAAAAGCCTCAGTGAACTTCCGATGTCATCCATAAGGTCATTTATGTATATTGTGAACAACAACGGCCCTATGACACTCCCCTGCGGCACACCTGAAATCACTCTTACTTCGGAAGACACCTCTCCATTGAGAATGACATGCTGCGTTCTGTTACCTAGGAACTCTTCAATCCAATCACCCAATTGGTCTGATAGTCCATATGCTCTTACTTTGTTCATTAAACGAGTGTGGGGAACTGTATCGAACGCCTTGCGGAAGTCAAGAAACACAGCATCTACCTGTGAACCCGTGTCTATGGCCCTCTGAGTCTCGTGGACGAATAGCGCGAGCTGGGTTTCACACGACCGTCTTTTTCGAAACCCATGCTGATTCCTACAGAATAGATTTCTAGTCTCCAGAAAAGTCATTATATTCGAACATAATACGTGTTCCAAAGTTCTACGACTGATCGACGTTAGAGATATAGGTCTATAGTTCTACACATCTGTTCGACGTCCCTTCTTGAAAACGGGGATGACCTGTGCCCTTTTCCAATCCTTTGGAACGCTACGCTCTTCTAGAGACCAACGGTACACCGCTGCAAGAAGGGGGGCAAGTTCCTTCGCGTACTCTGTGTAAAATCGAACTGGTATCCCATCAGGTCCAGCGGCCTTTCCTCTTTTGAGCGATTTTAATTGTTTCTCTATCCCTCTGTCGTCTATTTCGATATCTACCATTTTGTCGTCTGTACGACAATCTAGAGAAGGAACTACAGTCCCCGGCCGCGGTGGTCTCGCGGTTCTAGGCGCGCAGTCCGGAACCGCGCGACTGCTACGGTCGCAGGTTCGAATCCTGCCTCGGGCATGGATGTGTGTGATGTCCTTAGGTTAGTTAGGTTTAAGTAGTTCTAAGTTCTAGGGGACTGATGACCACAGCTGTTAAGTCCCATAGTGCTCAGAGCCATTTGAACCATTTTGAACTACAGTTCAGTCTTCCTCTGTGAAACAGCTTTGGAAAAAGACATTTAGTATTTCGGCCTTTAGTCTGTCATCCTCTGTTTCAGTACCATTTTGGTCACAGAGTGTCTGGACATTTTGTTTTGATCCACCTACTGTTTTGACATAAGACCAAATTTTTTTAGGATTTTCTGCCAAGTCAGTACATAGAACTTTACTTTCGAATTCATTGAACGCCTCTCGCATAGCCCTCCTCACACTACATTTCGCTTCGCGTAATTTTTGTTTGTCTGCAAGGCTTTGGCTATGTTTATGTTTGCTGTGAAGTTCTCTTTGCTTCTGCAGCAGTTTTCTAACTCGGTTGTTGTACCACGGTAGCTCTTTTCCATCTCTTACGATCTTGCTTGGCACATACTCATCTAACGCATATTGTACGATGGTTTTGAACTTTGTCCACTGATCCTCAACACTATCTGCACTTGAGACAAAACTTTTGTGTTGAGCCGTCAGGTACTCTGTAATCTGCTTTTTGTCACCTTTGCTAAACAGAAAAATCTTCCTACCTTTTTTAATATTTCTATTTACGGCTGAAATCATCGATGCCGTAACCGCTTTATGATCGCTGATCCCCTGTTCTGCGTTAACTGTTTCAAATAGATCGGGTCTGTTTGTCACCAGAAGGTCTAATATGTTATCGCCACGAGTCGGTTCTCTGTTTAACTGCTCAAGGTAGTTTTCAGATAAAGCACTTAAAAAAATTTCACTGGATTCTTTGTCCTTGCCACCCGTTGTGAACGTTTAAGTCTCCCAGTCTATATCCGGCAAATTATAATCTCCACCCAGAACTATAACATGGTGGGGAAATCTACTCGAAATATTTTCCAAATTATCCTTCAGCTGCTCAGCCACAACAGCTGCTGAGCCAGGGGGCCTATAGAGACATCCAATTACCATGTCTGAGCCTGCTTTAACCGTGACCTTCACCCAAATCATTTCACATTTCGGATCTCCGTCAATTTCCTTCGATACTATTGCACTTCTTATCACTATAAACACGCCTCCCCCTTCACTGTTCAGCCTGTCTCTGCGGTATACATTCCAATCTGAGTTTAGGATTTCATTACTGTTTACGTCTGGTTTCAGCCAACTTTCTGTCCCTAGTACTATATGGGCGTTGTGACCATTTATTAATGAGAGCAGTTCTGGGACCTTTCTATAAACGCTCCTGCAGTTTACTATTAGCACATTAATATTGTTATTCCCTGTTGCATTTTGCCTACTCCTACCTTGCCGTGTCCCAGGAGGCGTCTTGTCGGGCCTAGGGAGGGAATTCTCTAACCTAAAAAACCCCCATGTGCACTCCACACCTACTCCGCTACCATTGTAGCCGCTTCCGGCGTGTAGTGCACGCCTGACCTATACAGGGGGATCCTACATTTCTCCACCCGATAGCGGAGGTCAAGAAATTTGCACCCCAGATCTCTGCAGAATCGTCCGAGCCTCTGGTTTAAGCCTTCCACTCGGCTCCAAACCAGAGGACCGCGATCGGTTCTGGGAACGATACTACAGATAGTTAGCTCTGATTCCACCCCGTGAGCGAGGCTTTCGGCCTTCACCAGTTCCGCCAACCGCCTGCACGAACTGAGGATGACCTCTGAACCCAGACGGCAGGAGTCATTGGTGCAGACATGAGCAACAGTTTGCAGTCGGGTGCACCCAGTGCTCTCTATCGCCGCCGGCAGGGCCTCCTCCACATCTCGGATGAGACCCCCCGGCAAGCAGACAGAGTGAACAATGACCTTCTTCCCCGACCTTTCCGCTTTTCCCTAAGGGGCTCCATCACCCGTCCAACGTTGGAGCTCCCAATAACTATTAAACCCCTCCCCCCGTGTGACTGCTCGGACCTTGCTGAAGGAGCAGCCACATGTCCACTCACAGGCAGAGCGGGCGATGCCACACGGCCAGCCTCCACATTTACCCTCCGCCTCGTGCGCCGCTAACGCTGCTGAACCCGCCACTCCCCTTGGGGAGAGGGTGGCCCAACCGCGCCAGGTACCCGCGAAGATATCTCGACAGCAGGGACAGTGGGTGAAGCATGTAACACCCGGGGTGTACCATGCGACGCACCAGACTCCCCACTGCCGCTACACTCCGAGGCAGCAGCCTGAAGACTGCTGACCGCGGCCATCAACACGCTCAGCTGTTCGCGAACTGTGGCCAGCTCCTCCTGCGTCCGTACACAGCGATCACACATCCTATCCATCCTAAGGAATCAATTTACTGTAGAGAGTTAATCAACTTTTAACTAGACTGCTAATTCACTAAGGGTGGCTAATTGTTGACTAAACTGTGATTGTTAGCCACTTCTTGTAGAAAACAATGAAAATAGCACTACCTGTCTCTGGACTGTATTCAAACCAAACACTAGCACTACTGGCACTGTGGCTGACTAAAGGGACTCTCTCTGACTGTATTCAAAACAAACACGAAATCTATGGAACACTATTACTAGCACTCGACAATTAAAGCTTCCTAAAAGCAAAAACACACGGAAGAAGAAGTGACAAGTAAGAAAACTACAGTTAATACTTAAATTAAGATAGCTCGCTGCACAGCAGACGTGAAGCAGGCGGCAGTTACGAAGACACTGACACTACTCACGATATTGTTCCTGTTGTTCCTTCATAAGCAGTGTATGGCTGTGGCTTTCTACACTGCCATACACTTATGTTTTCTACCATGACACCGAGGTACGTGCTACGTGATAAATTGACATTAACATGTTTCTATCCATTGGCTCTCACAGAAAGCTGAACATAGGTCCCACAACACACAGGTTGGTAGAAACAAAACACAGATACGATGTTTCTCAGTGGCAAAAATGAGGAAGACATCGCAAGATATGGAAACTGGAAGAGCTTGTGGCATTGTAGAGTGTTTCCAACAGCCATCTGAAGATGATGGCCTGTACAGTTAATCTCATCTTCCACAGTGACGGGGTAGCAGATATCTCGGTGATCCGTTTTTGAAGAGAATTGTTTTCTCATTTTGCCATAACACATGATTACTGCTCCAATGTTGACCATCGCTGGAAAGTACTGTTCACAACACACGTCAGGCGGTAGAAATAAAAGGAGACACAGTTATCGTATTGGTGAAAAAAAGAAACACGTGGAGGATATTGCAGCATATGGAAATTGGACTGTTCTGCAGCTTTCACGAACGCTTCACAAGACAACTGTCTGAAGGTGATGACCTCTACATTTAATCCCATGCTCCACAAGAATACCTAGTGTCCCACAAAGGCTCCCTCCTCAATCAAGTGGTATTGATCAATCATAATCTGGTAATCAACAACGTACCAGTGGACGGATGGGATGGGAAAGATATTTTCGATGTGGGACGATGAACTGTAATATGAATCGGAGTTGATAGTGCAATCATTTTTAGTAATTTTACTATCTGTTTTGTAATTTCAACGCCAGACAGTGACATGGCAGAATAGTTCCCAGTTTCTACACCATCATTAAATCACACCTCCACTACTTTGAAAGTACTGTATACTATATTGCGAATGCAGATAGATAACTGTGCGGTATGTCTATGTGGACATATACACCAAAGTATACCCGTTGTTACGGTTACACAGCTCTGCACCTAAAAATACTATATTGCTAAAGCCATGTGGTTTCCGAAGTATTAGTCGTGAGCAATACAGCGCTCGTAATACTCTAATGCAAGATATATTTGACAGACATCAGACATACGACCACCGTGGTGGTTTTCTACACCAATTAAATTGATGAAACTACGCCCTCCTACACTACTCTGGTGTACTAGGAGAGGATCGTCAGTGTATATGAGCACTCGAACTGCATATACAGCAACTAGAGCGAAGTCAGGAGACTTCTTTATCGTATATTAAAAAATGAATGGATTTTATACGTATTTTTAAGTCTGAAGCGTATGAACCCTCAATCGCACTTCCCACGTCAGTCGTACTTACCATTAGTAGTAGTAGCATCGGTTTTGAAGCGTGCAGCTATGTCTCAATAGCAAATAGAGCGAGGAAAAATCGACATAAACTTTCCCAAAGCCGATACAATAAGATACCACCCATGCCCTGCTGCATGAAAATGCACAGGAAGAAGCAGACAGAGGAGATTTAACAGTCTTGTTTCTGTTTACAGTAGCATCATCACAGCTCTGGTAGCATTCCTCTTGCACAAAGAAGTCCTGGTCTGATGCTAGGTAGCTTTGCTCATGTATAGGGTGATACAGCCATTTCGTCCTAATACCACATCTCTCGAGTGGACCTCCCTGACGCTATTAAAGGTGATATATGTGACATACGTACACTTTTCTACAGAACACTCTAAGGACTGCCTTAAGTCTGATAAACGCATTGACTCATCTTCTTAATACTTAAGGAATAACACTGTATCTGAGAACCAGCCGTAATTCGGTAATATCGATATCTGACTGCATGTGTGAGAATACAGTTGGGGTTTTTGATACATATGCTTTGCCAGCTTTAACATGGCGCCTCTGTGTAGTACTTAAGTCGTCTTTCTTGAAGTATGTGTTACGAAAGCCTACGTAGTTTACAGGGGGAGGGTTAAAAGTGAATGCAGCCATAGCATAATTTTTAAGCTTTTGCTTATCCTGAGTATCTGGGTACCCCCAACCCACCTCAGTTCCCCTCATTTCGTGGTACGTTTTCTCTAATTTTATCTATTCTATCTATTCAATCAGTTTAAGTAGTTTAGCAAGTTTTTTTCGCGATTTCACTTATTTCGGAGTATTTCCCTCAATTATACGTATTTTCCATCAATTTGTCGTGATTATACGAGCTTTTCCTTGATTTTTAAGGATTTTATGTTTTTTTCATAGTTTTTGACATTTTCCGTATGTATATGGTCATATTGCCGGCATACCCTTACTTTGTTTGACTTTATACGAGAATATTTGCGTGTCGTTTACACCTAACTATTAAAAAATTCTAAGAATTGCTCTCTTCCCGATGATCTACATGCGTGCATTTTTTATAAGAAGATCAAGCAAAGCATAGTAACACTCGCCTCGTACCTACATGAGACTCAACGAGTGATGCAGATTGGAAATTTGTTGTCTAGAAACAAATCCGTGTACTGCTACGACACATCAAAGAGCTTGTTTGCAGACTCATGTAGTGATGCACTTGATGGAAACTCAGAGACTGGCACAGTTCTACACATTCATCTGACTTACACTCTACCATATGGGGATTTGCAACATGGAGTTGACATGTGTACAGGGTTTATGTCTACTGCTTTCTGAGAATTTGTCCCATGAAGCAACAGAAATCAACTCTGTACACATGTCAGTTCCCTCTTACAGATCCCTACATGGTAGAGTGTAAGTCAGATGAATGTGTAGAACAAAACATATGTATACCAATCCCCAACTGTGTTCTCATACATGCAGTCAAATATCGATATTACCGAATTACGATTGGTACTCAGATGCAATGTTACCCCTTAAGTATTAAGAAGAAGAATCAATGCGTGTATCAGACTTCAGCCAGTCCCTAGAGTGTTCTGTAGAAAAGTATACGTATGTCACATACATCACCTTTAATAGCGTCAGGGGGGTGTATTCGAGAGATGTGGTCTTAGGTCGAAATTGCTATATCACCCTCCACATGAACAAAGCTACCTAACATCAGACCAGGACTTCTTTCTGCAAGAGGAATGCTACCAGAGCTGTGGTGATGCTACTGTAAACAGCAATAAGACTGTTACATCCCCTTTGGCTACTGATCGTGGTGCTTACTCCCTCGTAAGAAGTTGCTGCTCCTTCGTGTGCATTTTCATGCAGCAGGGCGTGGGTGGTACCTTAATGTATCAGCTGTGGAAAATATTCATGTCGGTTTTTCCTCGCTCTATTGCTAGTGTGACGTAGCTGCATCCTTCAAAAACGATACTACTAATATTAATGGTGAGTACGACTGATGCGGGAAGTGTGATTGAGGGTTCATACGTTTCCGACTTAAAAAGACATTTTAAATCCATTCATTTCTTAACAGACGTAACAGAAGTCTCCTGACTTCGCTCTAGTTGGTTTATATGCTGCTCGAGTGGCTGATATACACTGACGATTGTCTCCTAGGACAACAGAGTAGTGAAGGAGGACGTAGTTTTATCAATTTATTTGGGATAGAAAACTTGCGCGGTGGTTGTATGTCTCGTGTTTGACAAATATATCCTGCATTAGACTGTTAATAGCGCAGGATTCCGCATGAGAACCATGTAGCCACAGGAATATGTGTCTGTTCTCTACAATCACTTCTTTCATGCCGATATCTTTCTGGTACTGACTCCAGACAGTGGGATAGTGCTTCAGAATTGATAGCACGGTTGATTTACGTGAAATGTTTCAAACTCCATCCGTCTGGAGCTCCATCACGTATAAGCCATACATTTCTTCTTAACCGTCTGATATATCATTGCAGGAGTCTCATGTCTACTATACACCGATGAAAGGTGCTATCCTCCTAGTATTGCACCCATCTGGAGAGATTTGTTCATTTGGAGAGGTTCCGTGGATAAGATTGGTGTTGCAGGGAGATCTGGTCAAAGACAATGTGGGAGGGATCTGTTAATCTCCGACTTTATCCTACTAATGTGAGAATACTCTGTGATGCCCATTCGCACAGGCAAAGATGGCCACTCGTAATCGTAAATTCTGTTCTATTATCGATGCACTGGAAATTTGTAGATAAACTACTCGCATCGGAATAGAACGCTGCCTGGTATACTTTGGTGTATATGGCCGAATGAACAAGCTACACAGTCGTCGCAATCTAATATGTGGTACATGCAAAGTAGTGGAGGGGTGATGCTGCTATGATACAGAATCAGGAAAGTATTTTGCTGTGTCATTGGCGGGTGTTCAGAATATAGAACATCTGGTATACATTGATGTATATGACCGAATGGACATACTGCACAGTGTATTCGCAATGTTGTTGTTGTGGTCTTCAGTCCTGAGACTGGTTTGATGCAGCTCTCGAAGCTACTCTATCCTGTGCAAGCTTCTTCATCTCCCAGGACCTACTGCAACCTACATCCTTCTGAATCTGTTCAGTGTATTCATCTCTTGGTCTCCCTCTACGATTTTTACCCTCCACGCTGCCCTCCAATGCTAAATTTGTGATCCCTTGATGCCTCAGAACATGTCCTACCAACCGATCCCTTCTTCTTGTCAAGTTGTCCCACAAACTCCTCCCCAGTTCTATTCAATACCTCATTAGTTATGTGATCCACCCATCTAATCTTCAGCGTTCTTCTGTAGCACCACATTTCGAAAGCTTCTATTCTCTTCTTGTCCAAACTATTTATCGTCCATGTTTCACTTCCATACATGGCTACACTCCATACAAATACTTTCAGAAACGACTTCCTGACACTTAAACCCTATACTCGAAGTTAACAAATTTCTCTTCTTCAGAAATGCTTCCCTTGCCATTGCCAGTCTACATTTTATATCCTCTCTACTTCGACCATCATCAGTTATTTTGCTCCCCAAACAGCAAAACTCCTTTACTACTTTAAGTGTCTCATTTCCTAATCTAATTCCCTCAGCATCACCCGACTTAATTCGACTACATTCCATTATCCTCGTTTTGCTTTTGTTGATGTTCATCTTATACCCTCCATTCAAGACACTGTCCATCCCATTCAACTGCTCTTCCAAGTCCTTTGCTGTCTCTGATAGAATTACAATGTCATCGGCGAACTTCAAAGTTTTTATTTCTTCTCCATGGATTTTAATACCTACTCCGAACTTTTCTTTTGTTTTTCGTTTATTGCTTGCTCATTATACAGATTGAATAACATCGGGGATAGACGAAAACCCTGTCTCACTCCCTTCCCAAGCACTGCTTCCCTTTCATACCCCTCGACTCTTATAACTGCCATCTGCTTTCTGGACAAATTGTAAATAGCCTTTCGATCTCTGTATTTTACCCCTGCCACCTTCAGAATTTGAAAGAGAGTATTCCAGTCAACATTGTCAAAAGTTTTCTCTAAGTCTACAAATGCTAGGAACGTAGGTTTGCCTTTCCTTAATCTTTCTTCTAAGATAAGTCGTAGGGTCAGTATTGCCTCACGTGTTCCAACATTTCTACGGAATCCAAACCGATCTTCCCCGAGGTCGGCTTCTATCAGTTTTTCCATTCGTCTGTAAAGAATTCGTGTTAGTATTTTGCAGCTGTGACTTATTAAACTGATAGTTCGGTAATTTTCACATCTGTCAACACCTGCTTTCTTTGGGATTGGGATTATTATATTCTTCTTGAAGTCTGAGGGTATTTAGCCTGTCTCATACATCTTGCTCGCCAGATGGTAGAGTTTTGTCAGGACTGGCTTTCCCAAGGTTGCCAGTAGTTCTAATGGAATGTTGTCTACTCCGCGGGCCTTGTTTCGACTCAGGTCTTTCAGTGCTCTGTCAAACTCTTCACGCAATATCATATCTCCCATTTCATCTTCATCTACATCCTCTTCCATTTCCATAATATTGTCCTCACGTACATCGCCCTTGTAGAGGCCCTCTATATACACCTCCCACCTTTCTGCTTTCCCTTCTTTGCTTAGAACTGGGTTTCCATCTGAGCTCTTGATATTCATGCAAGTGGTTCTCCTTTCTCCACAGGTCTCTTCAATTTTCCTGTAGGCAGTATCTATCTTACCCCTAGTGAGATAAGCCTCTACATCCTTACATTTGTCCTCTAGCCATCCCTGCTTAGCTATTTTGCACTTCCTGTCGATATCATTTTTGAGACGTTTGCGTTACTTTTTGCCTGCTTCATTTACTGCATTTTTATATTTTCTCCTTTCATCAATTAAATTCAATATTTCTTCTGTTATCCAGGGGTTTCTACCAGCCCTCGTCTTTTTACCTATTTGATCCTCTACTGCCTTCACTATTTCATCCATCAAAGCTACCCATTCTTCTTCTACTGTATTTCTTTCCCCCATTCCTGTCAATTGTTCCCTTATGCTCTCCCTGAAACTCTGTACAATCTCTTGTTCTTTCAGTTTATCCAGGTCCCATCTCCTTAAATTCCCACCTTTTTGCAGTTTCTTCAGTTTTAATCAACAGTTCATAACTAATAGATTGTGGTCAGAGTCCACATCTGCCCCTGGAAATGTCTTACAATTTAAAACCTGGTTCCTAAATCTCTGTCTTACCATTATATAATCTATCTGATACCTTTTAGTATCTCCAGGATTCTTCCATGTACACAACCTTCTTTCATGATTCTTAAACCAAGTATTAGCTATGATTAAGTTATGCTCTGTGCAAAATTCTACCAGGCGGCTTCCTCTTTCATTTCTTAGCCCCAATCCATATTCACCTACTATGTTTCCTTCTCTTCCTTTTCCTACTGACGAATTCCAGTCACCCATGACTATTAACTTTTCGTCTCCCTTCACTACCTGAATAATTTCTTTTATCTCATCATACATTTCATCAATTTCTTCGTCATCTGCAGAGCTAGTTGCCATATAAACTTGTACTACTGTAATAGGCGTGGGCTTCGTGTCTATCTTGGCCACAATAATGCGTTCACTATGCTGTTTGTAGTAGCTTACCCGTACACCTATTTTTTTTATTCATTATTAAACTTACTCCTGCATTACCCCTATTTGATTTTGTATTTATAACCCTGTATTCACCTGACCAGATGTCTTGTTCGTCCTGCCACCGAACTTCACTAATTCCCACTATATCTAACTTTAACCTATCCATTTCCCTTTTTAAATTTTCTAACCTACCTGCCTTATTAACGGATCTGACATTCCACGCTCCGATCCGTAGAACGCCGGTTATCTTTCTCCTGATAACGACGTCCTCTTGAGTAGTCCCCACCCGGAGATCCGAATGGGGGACTATTTTACCTCCGGAATATTTTACCCAAGAGGACGCCTTCATCATTTATTCATACAGTAAAGCTGCATGCCCTCGGGAAAAATTACGGCTGTAGTTTCCCCTTGCTTTCAGCCGTTCGCAGTACCAGAACAGCAAGGCCATTTTGGTTAGATCAGTCAATCATCCAGACTGTTGCCCCTGCGACTACTGAAAAGGCTACTGCCCCTCTTCAGGAACCACAAGTTTGTCTGGCCTCTCAACAGATACCCCTCCGTTGTGGTTGCACCTACGGTACGGCTATCTGTATCGTTGAGGCACGCAAGCCTTCCCACCAACGGCAAGGTCCATGGTTCTTGGGGTATTCGCAATATAGTATATGATACTTGCAAAGTAGTGGAAGGTGATTAAGCGATGATGCAGAAATTGGGAATCATTCTGCCGTGTCACGAGCGGGTGTTAACATTACGAAACAAGTAGCAAAATTGCTAAATCTGATTGCACTATCAACTGCGATTCATATCACAGTTTATCGTCCCACATCGACAATGTCTTTCCCATCCCATCCGTCCACTGGTACGTTGTTGATTACCAGATTATGATTGATCAATACCACTTGATTGAGGAGGGAGCCTTTGTGGGACACTTGATATCCTTGTGGAGCATGGGATTAAATATAGAGGTCATCACCTTCAGACAGTTGTCTGGTGAAGCGTTCGTGAAAGGTGCAGAACAGTCCAATTTCCATATGCTGCAATATCCTCCACATGTTTCTTTTTTTCACCAATACAATAACTGTATCTCCTTTTATTTCTACCACCTGACGTGTGTTGTGAACAGTACCTTCCAGCGATGGTCAACGTTGGAACAGTAATCATGTGTGTTATGGCAAAATGAGAAAACAATTCTCTTCGAAAACGGATCACCGAGACATCTGCTACCCCGTCACTGTGGAAGATGAGATTAACTGTACAAGCCATCACCTTCAGATGGCTGTTGGAAACGATCTACAGCGCCACAAACTCTTACAGTTACCATATGTTACTATGACTTCCACGTTTTTGTCACTGAGAAACATCGTATCTGTGTTTTATTTCCACCAACCTGTGTGTTGTGGGACCTGTGTAGTTTACACCGTGCAATGTTCAGCTTTCTCTGAGAGCCAATGGATTGAAACATGTTAATGTCGGTTTAGCACCTGACACATACCTCGAAGTCGTGGTAGAAAATCAAAGTATATGGCAGTGTACATAACCGTAGTTGTACACTGCTTATATGTGTCACAGCCAAACAAACTAACAAACAAACAAAAACTATGTTAAACTGCTTATGAAGGAACAACACATAAACCCTCTTGTGCGATTGATAGTCTGCTAGATATGTTCTTCCTCCAGTACAGTTGATAAAATGTTAAAGATTTGTGTGCAAGGGGCTTCGACCACTGGTCACCTGCTACAATGGAATGATATGTCAGCACACAGACTGTATTTGTTTTTCTATATCGGAAGACAGGGACTCGGTAAAAGCTAATAGGAGGTTCTATTAGCAGGGGTGGTAGAATTGTTAAAGTTTGGGTGCAGATAGTTCACTCATAATTACACCGTTTTGGTCACAAAACTAATAGAAATCATCTGTATCTTTTTTTATTATTACATTCACGACTGCGTGCTTAAAGATATCTGTTACCTGAAGTCCTACGTTATTTTATACTTCATAATCTCTAATTATAAAGTAGACACCACTTGAATTATGGCTTTTGTGGAACCTAGAAATGATAGTGTTTTATCCCAGGAGGTGAGTATTTAACACTATGGCTCTAATGCTGTACGGATTTATTTTGCCTTTTGCTTTGGTTTAACGTTATAACATTGAGTATCTGTAAATTTGTTTGAATCGATAACATAAAATTGTATACTCTTTTCTTTGTTAAAACTTTGATGTCGTGGTTTGATTCTATGCAATGTAGTATATCTGTCATTTAAATTCTTTGTCCCATTTGGAGGGAACAAAACTTACTATATATAAGTGTAATTTCTGTATGAATAATTTTTTGTAGAAATGTCAATATGTGCAAATGTTCTGTTTTATTTAATGCATTTGGTTGCTGTTATGTAAACTGCTGATTCTCACTTAGGGTTCTTAGTTAGTTTGTATGTAAAAGGTGTAGTGGTTCCCCTCGGCAACGGAAATGTGTAGCGCGCGCTAATTGTGGTTGGCCTAGGTAGAAAAGGTGGAACAAGAGTCAGTCGGGGGCGAGCTACCAAACTGTGCACTTCCCGTGTAAGAGTTTTGTATTGTGCTGGTTCCGAGAGAGGTTTTTCCTGCCGCTTAGCAATGCCTCGGGTGGACGGATAAATAGCTGGAATGATTCTGGAATTGGTATCCATCATCGCCACCAAGAAGGGACAGAGTCCAGCAATTCTGCCTGCAAATTTACCTACCAATATGCAATTGCCACCACATTACGCAATCACTGTATCGGAATGCTATAATAATGTACAGTGGAGGATCAGCTTATTGGATGTTTTAGTAGGCACAAATACACTCCTGGAAATTGAAATAAGAACACCGTGAATTCATTGTCCCAGGAAGGGGAGACTTTATTGACACATTCCTGGGGTCAGATACATCACATGATCACACTGACAGAACCACAGGCACATAGACACAGGCAACAGAGCATGCACAATGTCGGCACTAGTACAGTGTATATCCACCTTTCGCAGCAATGCAGGCTGCTATTCTCCCATGGAGACGATCGTAGAGATGCTGGATGTAGTCCTGTGGAACGGCTTGCCATGCCATTTCCACCTGGCGCCTCAGTTGGACCAGCGTTCGTGCTGGACGTGCAGACCGTGTGAGACGACACTTCATCCAGTCCCAAACATGCTCAATGGGGGACAGATCAGGAGATCTTGCTGGCCAGGGTAGTTGACTTACACCTTCTAGAGCACGTTGGGTGGCACGGGATACATGCGGACGTGCATTGTCCTGTTGGAACAGCAAGTTCCCTTGCCGGTCTAGGAATGGTAGAACGATGGGTTCGATGACGGTTTGGATGAACCGTGCACTATTCAGTGTCCCCTCGACGGTCACCAGTGGTGTACGGCCAGTGTAGGAGATCGCTCCCCACACCATGATGCCGGGTGTTGGCCCTGTGTGCCTCGGTCGTATGCAGTCCTGATTGTGGCGCTCACCTGCACGGCGCCAAACACGCATACGACCATCATTGGCACCAAGGCAGATGCGACTCTCATCGCTGAAGACAACACGTTTTCATTCGTCCCTCCATTCACGCCTGTCGCGACACCACTGGAGGCGGGCTGCAAGATGTTGGGGCGTGAGCGGAAGACGGCCTAACGGTGTGCGGGACCGTAGCCCAGCTTCATGGAGACGGTTGCGTATGGTCCTCGCCGATACCCCAGGAGCAACAGTGTCCCTAATTTGCTGGGAAGTGGCGGTGCGGTCCCCTACGGCACTGCGTAGGATCCTACGGTCTTGGCGTGCATCCGTGCGTCGCTGCGGTCCGGTCCTAGGTCGACGGGCACGTGCACCTTCCGCCGACCACTGGCGACAACATCGATGTACTGTGGAGACCTCACGCCCCACGTGTTGAGCAATTCGGCGGTACGTCCACACGGCCTCCCGCATGCCCACAATACGCCCTCGCTCAAAGTCCGTCAACTGCACATACGGTTCACGTCCACGCTGTCGCGGCATGCTACCAGTGTTAAAGATGCGATGGAGCTCCGTATGCCACGGCAAACTGGCTGACACTGACGGCGGCGGTGCACAAATGCTGCGCAGCTAGCGCCATTCGACGGCCAACACCGCGGTTCCTGGTGTGTCCGCTGTGCCGCGCGTGTGATCATTGCTTGTACAGCCCTCTCGCAGTGTCCGGAGCAAGTATGGTGGGTCTGACACACCGGTGTCAATGTGTTCTTTTTTCCATTTCCAGGAGTATATAAGGTAACTTATAACTGAATTCATGTACCTACCTTGATTTTTTCCCTATTACAACACCTCTCAGGTTCCTCTCCATTTGAACTATGATTACCGAGTGTCCTAGTTTGTGGAAAAAATGAAAGCCTCAGAACATTAAATAACGTTATTTGATCTTTGGTAAGAAGGGAGTATTCAGATTTACCGTGGCTTTAATGAAATTGTGGGAGGTAGTAAATGTAGTCTTGTGAAAGCTTCCCAGGAATGGAAACAGTCTAATTTAAAGTTTTGTGGAGTTTCAAAGTCTCCTATTTAATCATTTACTTGCAAGTAGAAGACTGTGGTATTAAAGACAATTTGCAGTTTCTTTTAAAGATTAATAGCTCTTAAAACTGAGACTTATAAAGTTTTGCTTAGCAAATGATCACACTGCTGCCTGTAATAAATTCTTAAAGGTGAGTTAGTTTGTTGCAATTTTGTCAACATTGTGTTTCGCTGTAGTAAAAGTGGAAAACTGCAATAGTAGAAAATTATATGTTCATGATTGCTAAGTATTTGTCTCTCTTGTGTATTGGAAGTGCATATTAATAGTACAACCGGATCTACAGTTTGTCTATTGTGCTAATGCTAGGTAACAAGTAACGGGAAGACCACTATTTATGAAAACCATGATTTCTTTATTCAAAAGATAGAAGCAATCTGGTAGTGGATTCCAATTAACTCTCATTTTAAATAGTAAAGTATTTAACTGAGAGAGCCTTAACCTATGTCCAATTTATGATCCTGCAGTGAATGTTAATAGTAATGTTATAAAGACCATTGAGTTTGAACAAGCCCTGAAAGTAATAGTGTGTTTCGGTATCTGTTATATTTTTGCCAATAGTTTGTGCTGCTCTAGCTGTTAGCTTCAATATTTCCGTATACATATGTATGTGTCAGAGTTCATTGCACTCGCGTGTGACAAAGTATAGGTTGTGTTTATCCGTTAAAGTTACAAATGACTAGTTTCTTGAACAAGAATGTTAATCATTCCCTTGCCTAATTTGGCTGGTGACCGTTTTCTTCATCCGTTAAACAGTGCAGATAGGCAATAATTTTGTTTGTTACTGTTCAAATATTTACGCAATTCTGACTTTCATTTCCGATAAGCCACCCCCGTTAGGTACAACTCGGTCAACACAACAAAATTCCTCTCAGAGGGTAACACTACTCTGTTGCTTTATACCATAATTGTTTTAACTAGATAGTTATATTTCACGACCTGCCTCCTACTTATAGTTATATTTCATGACCTGCCTCCTACATTAAGGTTATGGTATAACAATAGCAGACGGGAGTGTTATAAGTAGAGTGCGTGAAACATGATGTGATGATCAAACTGCATACAGAGAGCGCAAGAATCTACTGTATGATAAAAACTTTACAGACATGTAGGTAGAGGTGAGTTATCAGTCAAAAATGTCAAATGTAAGCATGCAGACTATTTTTGATTTCAGTGAATCAGAAGAGAGAGACACACTAAAATCTTGTAGGAGGTTTATTACAATACAGGGTCTCAAGATTTGTTTCGTAAACGCCTGTGTGATATAACATTGCACAGGTAAAAAGGAACCTGCGACAGTGTACAAGACAGCAGTGTCCTCTTGAATTATAGCCTGCTGTTGTCAAACCTAAAATGATTGTGATTTTTCCGACAAGTGAGTAAATGACGTGAAAGATTGTATTCTGTAATGTTATTTCGCGTGTCTGAAATTTCTGTAATACACAGATCCATGACAGTTTATTTGCAGATACTGATTTGAACGCGAGAGACGCCCTCAGGTCGTGTAATTTGTCCATCAAGCTGAAAGAAATTGCTTAATACAGATGTTTTTTCTTTGGAGTATAAATTCTCGCTTTTTCGTTACTTCGATGACGGTTTCAAAATAATGAGGACATTCTGTGGTGATCGGTAGTTTTTTCAGCAAAATAGTGGGAGATCTTTTTTTCCGATTTTACGCCGGGTGGACATTTATAGGTCTCTGCTGTCTGATCATTTGTAATCAGCAGTGGTGCGCTTTGTTCGATGTCGCAAAATAATGAGATGCGAGTTGCACCCCGCAGTCGAACGTTAAAACTATACCGAATTTGCTCATAAAACTAAAAAAATTGACTGCGCCTATTTTCATGGAAAGAGAGCATTTATCATCGTCGTGATTGTGTTTCCCTTTTCAACAGGTGCTTGATTATAAGAGATGCGCTGAAGTTAAATACAATTGTTACAGTGCAGTGTCTTCCCCCTTAGAATGGCGGGCTCTTCGAGGGATGGCGTGTGGTTGTCCTATGCGGCTGTGATCTGACCAGAGCGTGGCATGTGGGGTGGCGCTGTGCCACTAAATTTTAGATGAACAAACAAGTTCAACTTATGGCGGCGGTCCATTTACCTCCTATTGCTTAGTTGACTAAAAATCCTTTTGGGTTTACGAAAGGTTGATGCTTGATCGTCGCATTAAGGCGGGCCCAATGCTGCAAGCCTGCCGGCGGGAAATCAGCATGTCACAGAAAAGTGCACAGCACGCGGTAGCAATAGACCATTTGAAAAAAGCTGTGCCCTCCCCTCCCCCCCCCCCCCTCCCCGTCGTAGTTGGTGGATGGACAGAGGGAGGGCGGAGAAGGGGAACTAAGAGTACCTCTAATTTCGGCAGTTTGTGACTGTACATCGAGGAGAACGCACGTTCAACTACCGCTCCCTCTGCAGTCTTTCAAGACGAGGATTTTTCCCAGTACATGTGTTGCTCTAAGACCTGTGGATTACGAGTGCTAGTTTTTTCACTACAATTTCGATGTGAAATTAGAGCAGCGAATCATTTTCAATCAATTGTGGAAGCGTGTATTGGTTTCGATTAGCTGGACTGCATAGTCACTGCCGAGCAGGCGCCTGTAGCGAACTAGTCAAACAGCGGTAGATACTTTCATGAGCCGTATGCTTACAGGTAATATTAAATTTCTCTCTGTTCAATAGTAGCATCTCGTCACTTGAATACATTTGCCAGCAAAAAAATATAGTACCTCTTCATTCACTTTGGAAAAGTTATCTGATCTGATTTTCTCGCAATAAATGCGGCGACAGCTCGTCGACGCCAAAGTATTTTCTAGTGCGTTTATTCTATGAAATAACAGAGATGCATATATGCATTCTCCATGGTTGTTAGAGCGGTAACGAGGACAGCTTCTGGAGTATCTGTTGAGAGATTGACGTGTGTCTGAGAGATACATATTCTGCTTTTCTTCTTGCTAAAGCGATCCAATTAACATTTGTGCCGCTAGCGGTTTGTTTGAAGAGAAAGAGACTGTAAACGGAAAATAATTAAGACGTGGAATCACCGGAGATCTGGACCTGTAATGGAGATGGATTTAATACACAATTTCCTTCATAAATAAGGTTTGTGACTTTTTTGTTCTGGAGTGAATGAACGAATGAGTTTTTTCTGAATAATTTGATGATCACGTTGGCCCTGTAATTAGTGGGGAAGATTCAGCTGTGTCGAAGAGAGCCTGCAATCACTGAGTCTGTGTTAAATCGTCCAAAAAGGCTTCGTACACATCTGGAATTCGCAATCTTTCGTAAAAGGAACAAATTGTCCAAACGATTGATTCTCCCGACTGAATGCAGTGTGTAACAGTAATAATAAATGTAAAGATATCTTACAGCAAGCCAGCCGCTGATTACCAAGACGAAGGACTCCACCAAAGATTCTATTTGGCTGATTCCATGTAATGAAATATTATATTAAAAACTGTACGTAGATAAAGGAGAGAAAGAGAGAGAGCGAATGAAAATAGAGATAATACTAATAATCCTCCATTAGTCTAACTTTTCACCTGTCTTATCATGGATCAGCCAAGAAATGGGAGGCCCTTACTTTACTGTATAGATTTATGTGTGAAGGAGAAGGGATCTTAAAGGCAACAGATACACGTCTATACAGACAAGACATTACACAGAGTTAGCGGCTAGCTGCATTCATCATCTATTCTTAGATGAAGAAACGGCAACTTATTATCCGAACATTTTAAAATGTTAAACTCTCACTCCAGCCTTTTTACCTACCAGCTTGTAGATGAACGGTAGAGTTTGAGTGTTTCTGCCACTAATTTCGAGTAGTATTGTGAAATTTTTCCCAGCAGGATAACATCAGTTGTATAAGATCGTCAGTTCTTGAGCTGTATTGCGATTTTAGGCACTCCTTGTGTAGCGTTCGTCATATAGTTGTGTAATTAGGACATAACTTTATGATTAATTCCGTAACTACGACCAATTTTTACTTGAGTTTCCAAACCAAAATAAATAAAGTTCACTAAACTAATCTCCCTCTCCTACATCTGGTCCTTTTCGTGTGTTGGGGGTTGCACTTGGGCTTTCTGTCCACAAGGATCATAGTTTGAGTCCCAGAAAGGGCACCATCATTTTTATTTTCCCGTCAATTCCATGTTGGGGCTGGGAGGTGGGTGGGGTAGGACGTCAGCACAACCATGGAACAATGAAATTCACGCCAAATTCGAAGTTCCCGCCAATGGGGTAGGTGGGGGAGCGGAAGGGACTGGGGTGTGAAAGGTGAAGGAGTGGTGATCCATGTTCCAGCTGAGGAAAATACATGACTTTATCTGGCGTTGAGGTAATTAAGTGATTAATTAATTTGCAGATCAATGCGATAGCAAAATTTTCCTCGTGTATCCCTTACCATACTACTCATGTATCTTCATCCGAAAAACTTAGTGCTACTGGCCACAGGATTGGATTTACCCTGGCTTCACATCCCTGTCTGTATCTTTAAGAACCTCATTGACTTTCTTCCTACCCTTGGTGCAACGGTTTATGCTGCAAAATATGGTTTTTCAGGCTTTTGGAAATTGGTCACGTTAACGTACCTGAACAGTTCGTTCGCTTATTATGACAAAAATTGAACTTTAATTCTCTCGTAATAGCCTGCAGATGTTTAACTTCATTATTTCGTAAAGAATACCTTTAGATTTTTGTCTTGTTATGCAGTTACTAATAACGATGTTGTCATAGATATGCCACTGTCACTCGCCAGCTACAGTGTCTGATCAAACTCCATTGCCAGACATTAATATGTGGTGTGTCCACACTTCTCTTGGACTCTGGTGGAGACACATTCAGTGAGTTTCTGAATGTCTTTCGAGGAGTGACATTCTTCTTCAAGAGCCGCAGCCAGAGAAGATAGTGTCGTTGGACAATGAAGGTGAAGCAAAGTCGATGTTACAACTCACCCCAAAAGGTTTACGTTGTGTTCAGGCCAGTCCACTTCAGGAATGTTACTATCCACTGATCACTGCTTTAAAAACGCTGTTTCATGATGGGATGCATTGTCATACTGATACAAATAATCATCGCCTCTGAACTGTTCCTCTACTGTATGCAATATACAACGTGGTAAAATTTGTTCACAGCCTTCCATGTTCGGCGTTTTCTTAAGCACAATAAGGGACCACAATAAAAACATAAGGAACAGCCCCATACCATAACACCATTTCCTCCATACATCGATGTTGGCACTATACATGCTGGTAGGTAAAACTCTACAGCCATTCACCACACCGAAACCGTTCCATGATTTACACTCGAAATCACTCGTTTCTAGTCATCTCTGTCCTGTGGCATCTCTCTTCACACCACATCAAGTGTCACTTAGCACTGACTGCAGAAGTGTGTGGCTTATAGCGTGCTGCTCGACCATAGTACCCCACTATTTTTAACTGAGTATGCACGGTCTATGCTCTGGATGGAAGATGATAGCATTTTACATTTTAGAACCCATGAGTCATTCTTTCTGCTGATTTAATACGATTTTTCACAACCAATCACTGCAATGCTCAATGCTCCCTGTCAGTGCATGAAGTCTGTCGGGCCTTGGTTTGTATTGCATTGTATTATATGGAACCGGGGACCTAGAAATGACGGAGAGAATTTGTCCCCACAGTGGTACTCCAAATGCACTCACCCCACCGCCACCCCACACTGAACCCAGGGTTACTGTGTTCGGCCTATAGTGGACCCCCCTGGGAACGTCTCACAACAAACGAGTGTAACCCCAATGTTTGCGTGGTAGAGTAATTATGGTGTACGATTACGTGGAGAAAGTGTGCGCAGTAATCGCTGACGTAGTGTAACTGAGGCGGACCAGCATGTCTTCCCGCTCGGAAAGCAGTGCGTTAGTCCGCACAGCTAACAAGATGGGCTAGTCTCGGTCTAGCTGTGGTTGTTGTTTCAGGTCTCAATTTCACAATCATATTACGAACAGCCGACTGGTCCTGCTATAGAAGGATTGAAATATCAGTAATGGTCTGTGTGGATTCTGGATCAATGGTTTATCACGTAATCCTTATCCCCATTATTATCTGTGGTCAATGGCCCCTCCCTCTACACCTCACAGCTACTTGTGTAACATACAAATGGCGGCTGTTATGCTATAGGCTGAGTTGCTGACCTTGAACATCTAGACACTTCCCCCCTCCCTCCCCCTCTCTCTCTCACAGTAGAATGTTCTGGCCGAGATTTTTAGGATCTAATTTATTACCCAATCAGGACTACCCTTTTCCTTATCAATAAAACTTATTGCCTTCCCCTCTCCCATTCCTCTAGGCCACTTTGGCTGTTTTTATGTATAATCAACCAACTAGAACTACCCTTTTCCTTATTGCAACAGTTTATTATGCTTATTGCTAGTATTTATTGTCCAATTACTCGTAGCATTATTTATGATCCAAGATAGTGACCACGTGGCCATCACTATGACATCACTATCAAAATGGCTCCCCAAGGTAGTGGAAGATCAAAGTGTCACTCACTGGCACGTGTGTGGCAATATCATGTTGAAAACATGCTGTTACTCGCATGCAGGATTTCGCTAGGGTTATGAAAGGTGTAAAAACAAAAATTCTAAGTGAGAGATTGTTTGACAGTTGTATATTGCATGGTCTAATTATGTTAACATTTCATAACTTTTTGGTGCAATGTAACTCATTACAGTTTTGAAGAGTATGTTAGTAGTCATCTTTATTTTATATGAAGTTTCCTCTTGCTATGTAACATTTGCTCTGAGTAGAAGCTGAGATTCATTTTTTAAACAAAGTGCTGTAAAGTATCCCTCAAAAATTAAATCAATGAAATGCCAAAGTGAGTTTTTGAATGTTGATCGTTAGAGAAGGGGGGCACATCATATTAATGACAGCAGGAGTACGATAATAATTACGTGGAGACATAGAGTTGTATATTAAAGATAAAAATGAAACTGCTGCATTGAATGATATCACGTTAACTGAAATTCTTGTTAAAGCTAGGCACAGAAGTTCTCGTTGAAAAGTAGAAAAGCTTGGTGACGCAGGACAGCGTCAATATTACATTGAAATGTAACAAATCATTTGCAGAATAATAGCAATGATAATCAGACTTCATAAAAAGAAAATTGGACTGCAGGTTCAACTTGTGAATACACTATACATTCAAGAGTACTCTGATGTCATGTGATCATTGTGTCACCAAACTGACCATTTCCAATGAGTTAATTAGTTTGAAACATAAAAATGAGTCACAGTTGATAGGACAGGATTATAATGATTACAAAACAGAGTAAAATGCCTGTGTAATTATTAAGTAAATTACAAAATTAACTACAGAATATCTGCACATCCTCTCAAGAGAGCGAACAAGGGGCAAAATCAAGAGTTGAGGCAATAGTAAGACATACATCAATTCTTTTGTTTTTGAGAAACAGATAATTCACGCATTTTAAATATATTTTGTTCTATACGCTTCCGACATACTCTCTGGATGATAATTACGTCCTTCACTTGGAGTAACGTTTCGTCACAATGTTATTCAACTGTAATTCATATGTGACTGAATACTTCATGAATATTTGAATCACGGACATGACGAAAGCACTGACGTAGGGATTTAGTGGAAAATATAACGAACAGTGTCAGCTGTGTAGTATTTCTCGCAGAATAGTTTTTTTGTACATTACATATTTAACAAGAAAACTTTCTGCATATTTCTCAAGCAGTCTCTGTTTGTTGTAGTTGTCAAACGCCTTTAAGCGCTCTTTCCTTGTCATGACATTTTAAGTAAGCCATAGATCTCAACAGATCACTTAACGCTTTAATAACAAAATATTAGACATCATGACTTAGTGTTAACGTCTGGAATTTTAGTTAATTGGCTTCTGTTTACGTGTAGTCAGCAAGAAACCTGAGAAAACTGCGACAAGGCGTTTGGAAGTTACCACGTTAGAACTGAAGACCGTTAAGTATAGTTCTATGAAAAACAATTTGTCATAATGTGCAGTTTATATTAGTCTTGATATAATATCCAATCAATTTACGCCCTAGCAGATCACTATATTGTAATTACTTCTTCTTATATCATAAAAGTTTCATATATTTTAATCAAGACAAGTATTATTCAGCTCTATTGTTTCTGTAAATAATATAGTGTCGCTGCAGTATGATACATGTGGTGGTCTCAGTGGGAGGCTGGTTACGGTTTCTTTCTTTTTCTAACAATAAGCGTTAAAGCTCGGGAGATGCCAGATTGTAGGTATGGTTGGATATTTCTGCAGGTGATGACCAGGTGCGATGGACCCAAGGATACGGTGCAGACGATATTGTCGCCTATGGTAGAACCTATCTAGTTACCAAGTTGCTTACAGGAGGGTCGTCGACCAGAACGATAGGCGGGAAGTGTTCGCTTAGTTCTTCTTTCATCTCAGGGTGACCTCAGAGAGTTTCTTCGTTACCAGATCACGCGAAACAGTTATACAATGCAACTACTATTACGTATTCTATGACCCATATAGGTTGTACTACAAACGTTTTACACAAATAGACATAACAAAGTATAAGGATGTAAAAGTTTATATTAACAAAATTAGTTAAACCAGTTGCTAGAGCATACTTAATAATCAGTTTGATTTAAAACATCTCACATGACGTGAATAAGATTAATAATTCGTGCAGGTATCTTTTAAGACCCTGGTGGGCATACAATCCCTTAATTTTTTTTTTGCTTTTAAGAGAGGCCAGGAGATAACTTACTTCATGTTGAATTCTCGCTATTTTGTAAGTACACATATACGATAGCTGTCATTTATAATTTCTTTTGAAGAGAAGCGAAGATTTCACATGAATCTTTTAGAAGAATATTTTCACCTACCTGATATCTTTGCGTTTGCCATAATCTCTTGTTACAGTAGGTTTTTCTCAACTGTACTTGCTTTGTGAATGAGATTAAGGCTTTTATTACCTTTTCTTCTAGGGAAAATTCTTGGCCCTGAAGTTGTGGAAGTGGGTCCATATGTTCATTCTTCTCTTTTGTTCTGCTTATGAGTTCAACTGGAGTGGATTGTGATTAATGTACAGTGGCACAATCCGTTCTAAATATTCTATCAATTGTGTCTAATGATGTTGCGCAAATGTTCATATGAACTTGATAAATTCATGGAAAATGCGTCCTGTGGGATTGCTTTCAGGTTGATACCTTGATATTAGCATTTATTTAATTTTGTATTTATGTAGAAATGTTTAACATGATAGACAAGCAAAGTTTTATGTATTATCTGAGAGGAATGTGGCAGGCATGCCGACTGTAGGCACATAATCATTTACAATTATTTTAATGATTATATGTGCTACAGTAGACTTAATAGCATTTAATTTTACATACCTTGTGAAAAAATCATATAGTGCAACAACATACATAAACCCAAGTCTAGCTGAGGACAAAGGTCCTACAATATCAATTGAAAGAATTCATAGCTGTTTTGTTGGTACTATAAGACATAATTCTGTGCAACAGCATTTGTTTGTGAGTTTTGCTTTCTGACGTATGAAACATGTTTTAAGGAGCTGTTGTATTCGTCTTCACATGTTGTGAAAGTAGCAGTACAATTTGATTTTCTTGCACTTTTAGTTGTGCCCTAATGCCCTCACGCATGGTATATGTACGAAATTAAGGTATTCTCAGATGGAACTGGAATACAGACACACTACGTGTCAGATCATACACCACATGTGTCAGATCGTACACCATGCTGATAGAATAGAACCTCATTGTGTTTTCTGTAATGCTGGTTTAACTTTTCTGTATGTGCTTGTGAATGGAACTGTACACCACTGCTGGTAAGCATTTTGTAAATCAGCTGTATTATTGCACATGTTTAAATAATATTGTCAGTAATTACCTCATTAGGAATACACAGCATTTTGTAAATCAGCTGTATTATTGTGCTTGTTTTCAATAATATTGTCAGTAATTACTTCAGTAGTAATTCACAGTAATTACGTCATTAGGAATACACAGTGGCCAATGGTTTTTACTAAAAGTTCTGTGTACTCTGGTAAACCTTGTGTAAGGCAGGACAGAGCATCTATTGTTATACTATCTTTGTGCGAACTGTGCATGATTTCAAAACAGTACTCTTGTAAAAACAGTGACCAATGCACTAAGTGTGCATGGAGTAGTTTGAATGCCATAAGAAAGATTAATATCTGATAATCATTGAAGACCTTGAATTTTTTCCATAAACATAGTAAATCATCTTTTTAAATGCCCAAACTACCGCAAGAGTCTCCAGCTCAGTAGCAGAGTATGCTCGTTCACATTCTGAAAATGTGCAGCTAGGAATTATGAGGCGAATATATTGCTTGACATCTTCTTCATTAACTTCAGACATGCTTTAATGCCAGGGAATGACACACTCATCACAATCCAAAAATCTTTCGCCTGCCCGAGACTATGAATGGTCTCCAGTCATCTGTATTTTTCATTTCCACTATTTCTATCTCCACCCATCTCTCTTTCTCTTTTACTGCCGCTGTTTCTCACTGACTATCAATATCTCCTCCCTCGTTGACGCCCAGTGCTACTGACTTCATGCATCTCTGTTTCTCTTTCATTGCCACTCTCTGCCTCCCCCCATCACTGTCTCCTCTCTCTCCCACTGGCACTGTCTCCTCTCTGTCCCACCATCACTGTCTCTCTGCTACTCTCTTTCAGCATAAACAATACGCGAATATGTCCGCATGCGAAAAATTTTGGTGAAGGAGGCAGAAAGAGGATTGCAGCAGCTGGTTCCCCACTTTGCTGTCAGAGTCTTTTAAAGAAGAATATATCCACCTTTTCTGTGCTCTAACAGGAACATTTTTCCGCTTAGTCCCTTCTTTTCCCTGCTACAGCAGTGCGCGCTGCTTGTATAAAACGAAATCTGTAGGTTAGTAAAGTTGAGCATATGCTTCGACACTTTTATATACCGGTACTTCCACACATACAAAGAAATAAGTACGCATAATACAAGGTTAACCCAAAACCATTTGGTTTACATTGTTTACTGGATATTTTGCTCATATTTCGAAATGAATCGAAAATACCTGTCTGTGATTTCCACCTTAGAAGAGTAAAAATGTTATTCGAAATAATGTAATGAAATTCCGACTTTAGAGTGTACATAATTTTTGGCTGTCATTTTAAGATCTTTTCTCGAATGTTAAGACCTTTTGGTCCATTTTTTGTCACTTCACTACCACGTTGGGCACATTTATATAGATGTGAAGTGCCCATTGCACGTTATGAAGTTTTACTGATGAATAAGCGCTTAAGAAAAACATAATTTGGTGACCTCAGATCCCTTGCGATGACCCTAGAATCCTTCGCGTGTGTTCACTGCCGCAGTTAAAACTATATTTATGCATCAGACCCGATATTACTTGTGTAAGAACGGTAACTTTGAACCTCTCGGTTTCGGTAATGGATAATGAAATAAAAAATAACTCGTCGAGGACATCATTTTGAGACGATCTGCCGTTAATGAAAATTACAGAACTCACCAGTCTCACAGTGGTATCCAACAATTATGGTATCTTGATAACGGATACAAACATTCGAATAGGGATAATGGTGTTTCTAGATGAATGCCTAGGGAATCGATAGTTAAAACTTAAGCCATCTTCCATGGTTCGTTATTTAGATCGGCTAAAAATATTTTTTGCAGTTTTATGCACAAGTATGATAACTCTCAATCTTTGGATCTCGGTAACGACTAATGATATCGAAAAAAGTTTCTAAGTTTCCCAAGAATATCATCTTAAGAACATCTGGTAAAACGTCATGAACTGCAGAACAGAAATTATATAAGTGGCCACCCTCACAATTAGTACATTTCGTACCCAAAAATCACGATTTCAGGGTATTCTCAGGAGCCATCCATGAGCAGACTATTCTTTTGTAAGCACCTGAAGTTCTCCCTTGACCACGCATAATGCAAAATAACCAACAAATATGCTGAATTTTCCTGGGCTGAAGGAAGTGAGTAATTTTTAAATTTTGATCCTATACTGTAGGAGAGCTACAGTATGCCCGTTCTTGCGATAGGTATACAAACGGTGGATAGGCCAAGCGCTGTCCGAAACACTTGACCCCTTATCTCTGTGATCAACAGAACCTGAGATTTGACCCTCTGAAAAATCGCATTTGGACCGATTAGCAAAATATGTTGACATGGTACCCATCTAACAACCATCATGCCCGCATCTCGTGGTCGTGCGGTAGCGTTCTCGCTTCCCACGCCCGGGTTCCCGGGTTCGATTCCCGGCGGGGTCAGGGATTTTCTCTGCCTCGTGATGGCTGGGTGTTGTGTGCTGTCCTTAGGTTAGTTAGATTTAAGTAGTTCTAAGTTCTAGGGGACTTATGACCACAGCAGTTGAGTCCCATAGTGCTCAGAGCCATTTTTTAACAACCATCACCCCTTGTAAACATAAATTTTGGTAACCCTGTATAGGGTGAAAGAACGCTGCGCAGAAGAACGCTAGAGCCGTATTTTGCAACCACGAAGTCTACCATTGCTAACCACTGTATTTCATCAATGAGGCATACAGGGGAATTTAATAAACTAATGCACGTGGCTGCAGAAACACAGAGTCTTTCACCAGAAAAACAAAATCCGTATCTAAGGGTAAGTTCTAACAAAATTGTCACCAATGCTACCTCCAAAATCATGTTGCCTCCACTGACCACATGCCAGGTGCTGATTAGCGGTGAGACTCAAATGAGCGAAAAACAGCAGTTTATTCATTCAAATGAGAAGCGTTATTTCTCGACTGGGGTTAAAAATTATACTGAAGCCGTTATGTACGCGGAGGAAATTTTTACTACTTTGAGCCGCGTACTTTCAGGTGTAGTTGACGTTAGAATAACGTGTCAGACTGTATCATTGTCAGTCCAAATGCCTTTGAGACATCCTTCCTTTACGAAATGTAAGTTTGCAGTCTGAAAGTGTAGACAAAGAAACAAAAAATACGACTTAGCGGTCAAAACACTTCCGCGCAATGTGCAGGTGTAGCGGATAAGTAGTTATTAGCAATTCAGGAAGATGGGGGCAGTTTATCTTTGCAGAAATGCGAAACCGGTGCAAACGTACCTAAAATGCGTCGGTGCTCCCACCGTTTTCATCATACACGTTCGTGCGTTTTCACAGTAAGTGCTACTTTCATTGTTTTTTGTAAAATATCTTTTGCATGCTACCGTAGCGTCGTAGCCACATCGAACAATGCGCTACAAATGTTTCACAGGTTGGAAAATGATATACAGCTACAATAACGGATTGAATTTGTTTACTCCGTTTCATTTAGGGTGTTTCTAAATAGGAAAGAAGAAACAGAATGTCAGAGACTGGAACGCAAGTAAGGTACAGTGAGGTCTGTAGCAAACATGATCCGGGCATTCATTGTGGTGTTAATATTCTCGAACCCATTAGTTCTTAACAAGAGATGCGACACACAGTCAGACTTTTCCGGAATTCAGCAATGCACTTCACCTAAATGTGACGTTATGCTTTGTGCCTCCGAAGAAAGCAGGCGGCCACATGGCGAATGCTGAGCTGGATTAGAGCAGCAGTGAGCCTAGAAATGTTTGTGCAATAAATAAAAAGGCGGGAAAAGGAGCCACAAATTATAGAATAAGCGGCAGCCGACACCCACAATACATTCGTTAAGAGTGTTATATTGTTGAAGATTTAGACGAGTTACCACAGATGAATATCTGTGCAAGCACTAAACACGTTTTGGCATAAGTAAAGCTGTACAATAAGTGTTGTATTTCGTGAAGTAATACAATATTTTCAAACTTAAAATGAATACTAGGGCATCATAGTCAAAAATCGTGTGTCCGAGGCTTCTGGATTCACTCTTTATTTTATCATAACATCATTTCTGTTTTTCTAAAACTCCTTAGCTCTGTACTTATTCCCCTTTATTCCAAAATATACCACACTCAAAGTGATATGTCAGCGAAGATCGGAAAGCTGTTAAATAATAGAAATGGGGGAAAGACAACACACGTGTCGATAGAACAATAGTTGGGTGTGATTCACAAGTATCGATATTTACTTTCCGCTGTGAGATGCCAGCCTCTGCTGCCCTTTTGTTACGGTAATAGAATATAATTCGACCAAAACTTAAGTCGGATTGCTACTGTGCTTCAGACTATCTTTTTAGTTAGGATCACCTTTAAGGATATTCACAGACGGTATTGACGACATTGGATAAACTGCCGAATAAAACAATAAAGGTAATGACAATGGCGATGGCTGGCAATGAAGTTTCAGGCCCTGTTATAGCAATAACGATTTTTTCCTGATATGTCTGAGATGTAGAAGAAGAATCACAAGAAGTAATCGATTAAGATCATGACTAATAATGACTGTTGCTAAAGACAAGTAGAAGATCTTTCACCTTCATAAAATAATCTCTCAGAGCTAATCAACGTTCGTACAAAATTCCATTAATGAAAAGGGTATAACAGAGAAGTAAGAAAGTTTAAAACGAAATATTTGTGTTAAATAGAAAGCTCAAACAATATTATCGGGAAATGGAGATTTAACGTCTGAACTTCAGGGGGAAGAGGAGAAATTACCAAAATAAAGCAAGTAACGGGTTGAAAGAAAAATGTGGACGCCCTGTAATGAAAACGTTCCGCAGTAGGGCGCATGTAGTACTAGGCACCAAGAATCGTATATCGTAATTTCGTCTATATAAAACATCTATAGCATAGTTAAAATTGTTCCGCTATAGAGGTACGACACAGTCTCAATTATGACAGTGAGTTCCACCTACGTTAAACTCGGTAAGTGCAAAATATACTACAGGATGAAAGAGTACTGCAGTTGTTTACCAGTTTAAACATTAGAAACATCTGTGTTATTTAATTACATTTTCGATACATAGTATTAACGATAAATGTAAAAAAATGTCTGGTGGATAAGAGATGCGTACATTCCATTAACGGATGTGCATGGCAACATATATCTGTTACTTACATATAATCATTTGATTAATTTTATTGAAGAGCTTACGTACGATAAGAGAAGAAACTATGAATTGAAACACATGAACTCTCAGACATTTCATATCTATGTGCGTTTTATAAAATACTTTTTTCGTTGAACATCTTCTCCTACCGGAGTTGAGTTCACTAAAGGTTAGAGTAGACAATTCTTTTTCCAGTGTTGATTGATGAACATTACATGTATTTTCAAAGTCAGCTTCACTGTAAACAACAAATTACATAAAATAAATATGATGTCAGGCCTAACAACTAAAATAGAGAAATACGAGAAAATGTTTGAATCCGTAGTTAACTTGTAATTTATTTATTTTGGGGCATGAGCACTAGGCAGATAGTTACCCTAAAGTATTTTACGACTGTATATGAATGAATCAATATATACGATATATACCTCCCTTAAGTTACCCATTTCTGTGTCTCAAAATTTGATGGTATCCTTATGGGAGAAAGATATGAGTCAAATCATTTTAAAGAACTCTATTTTTCAACTTTGTCTCTTTTCATTAATATGTACAACATAAATCATTACACTTCTCGTACTCGGACATAGAAAGAACTTTCTACTTCAAATAAATTGGTGGATTATGAAAGACATGAGCAGCAGAGAAACCACTACGAGCTGTATGGAACATTAACTGTAATATCTCATCTTTGAGAAAGACTTTTGCACATTGGTGAATCATGTAGTATTAATAAGCGTTGCATCATTTTCCTTGAGTCGCACATAAACAAGGCACATGCTGAACAACAAATACCACATACAGTTGACTCACCTTACATCATGTTGCGGAAGGCATCATAGCATGCCTTGCATTAGTCTTGAAAGACACAAATACTGACATTTTAATGTATGAAACTTCCTGGCGGATTAAAACCGTGTGCCGGAACGAGACTCGAACTCGGGACCTTTGCCTTTCGCGGGCAAGTCCTCTACCGGTTGAGCTACCTAAGTGCGACTCACGCCACCGCCAGTACCTCATCCCCGGGATTTTAATGTGTGTTGAACTAGTGTGTAGTTGTAAATTAGCTATTTTGAAATCGAAACTCTGAATGGCGATCGCATTACTATTACAACTGTTGAGTAGATAATTTTCTCAAAAATATTATAGAATATACACAAACCAATTATTTACATTGTTAAGAGACCAAAAATAGGAATCTATGACAAATTTAGTGACGTGACGCAGCAAATGACACTAAGTAGGATCAGAATTATCTAGATTATTCCGTGAAATATCATTGATCCCATGTGAAATTTATTGAGAAATTTAATTATTAGCATGAAAGGATTGAAGAAAATATCACCAAATATCCAGATATTTCACCAGTTTCCAATTTATCTGAGCTAATTTAAAAAGGACTCATTAAAAATCTTTATTCTTCTTGAACGACAAACAGTCACTTTCTATCTCATTTTTAGCAAAGGTTCTGTCTGAATTTATCTTAATACGAGCTACAGCTACGAATACATGCTTTATTTATGGATCAATGCTTTCTGCGTTTATCTTTATCTTTAAGGATAAGGTTTTTATGGCGACGTTTATCATATCATCTCCCAGAATAGTTATTTTCAAGAATAGATGAAAATTAATCGAAATATACAGAACTATGGAGAAAAATGAAGATTTGTCAAATGACGATCCATTTGGCTATAGGAAGAATGAAGCCAATTCTAAAGTTTTGTTTGATAGTAGAATGAAGACTTAGGAAAAATAAGACACTTTCACAGGATTTTGTCAAGGCATTTTAAATTATAGGGAAGGAAGGTTAGCGTATAGTACGTCCAAGAACCAAGTGGGGGAAGCATTAAGAGTGGAAGGGCAAGAGAAAAAAATGGAGAAAGACTTTCTCCCGTACTGTAGATACTACACACCAAAGATGTAATGATAGAAATAACAGAAATGTTAGATAGTGTGATTAAAAGTAAGGAAAGAATTGTATCAGTGATACGATTCGGTACAGTACGTGCAAGAACCAAGAGGGGGAAACATTAAGAGTGGAAGAGCAAGAGAAAAAAAAATGGAGAAAGACTTTCTCCCGTACTGTAGATACTACACACCAAAGATGTAATGATAGAAATAACAGAAATGTTAGATAGTGTGATTAAAAGTAAGGAAAGAATTGTATCAGTGATACGATTCGGTACAGTACGTGCAAGAACCAAGAGGGGGAAACATTAAGAGTGGAAGGGCAAGAGAAAAAAAAAATGGAGAAAGACTTTCTCCCGTACTGTAGATACTACACACCAAAGATGTAATGATAGAAATAACAGAAATGTTAGATAGTGTGATTAAAAGCAAGGAAAGAATTGTATCAGTGATACGATTCGATAATGATATTGCTATGCTCATTGAAAGTGGTGAAAACTTACAGAACCCGTTGAAGGCAATAAACAGTTTAACACTCACAGAATAAGAACTTAGGGTGAACCGAAGAAAGACGAATGTAATGCTGCGTGGCAGAAATATTAGCGATAAGCTCATCAAAAGTGGGGTTCACGTAGTAGACGAAGTCAAGAAATTGTGCTAACATGGGAGCAACGACAAAGAAAATAAAATATGAGGAACAGACTAGCAGAGCGAAATGGGCATTCGTCGTCGGCTAGTACAGAAACGTGGATCTTAATTTGTGACAGAGGTTTCCTGAAAATATGCACCTGGAATACAACATTGTATGCTTGTGAATAATAGACTGTGGGAAAACGGGAAAAGAACAGAATCGAAGCGTTTGTGATGTGATGTTACAGAAAGATGTTTAAAACGAAGGAGGCTGATAAGGTAGAAAAAACACTGAGATTTTCAAAGCATCTGGAATAAGTCGGAAACACTGACTAGAAGAAGCGGCACGACGGTGGAACGTGTACTAAGATTAGGGAATAGCTCCCTTCCTACTTGAGTGACCAGCAGCGGGTAAGAACTATAGCGAAACACAGAGATTGGATTACATCCAACAAATAATCGAGGACGTTGAATATGAGCGTTTCTCTGATATGCAAAGATTTTCTCAGGAGATGAAGAAGTGGCGAACCGCATCAAAACAGTCACAAAAACTGACCTAAGGACTGTAAATTCAACGAAACACTTGCAGACTACAGTCACGAATAACTTAAATTGGATCTGTCACATAGGTAATGTTATGGGGATGGCAAACCAAAGACTCCGATTTACTGACAGAACACTTAGAAAATGAAAAAGGTCTACTAAAGAGACTTCTTACACTAAGCTTGACCGCTCTTCTGGGGTACTGCTGTGTGGTGCGAGACCCGCATCGGGTAGTACTGACGGAGAACATCGAATCAAGAAATGCATTTTTATTTGTGGCAGGAACTTCTCATGAAATTTCGAACACCAACTTTCTTCTCAGTGCGTGGAAATATTTTGTTGGTGGCCACCTAAATAGGAAGAACTGAACATCGTAATAAAATTAGAGAAATCAGAGCTCGCAAGGAAATATTGAAGTGTTTGTTTTATCCCGCGCGCTGTTCGAGAGTGGAACGGTAAAGAAATAACTTCAAGACAGTTCGACGAACCCTCTGCCAGGTACTTAATTGCTGAGTACGCACGTAGGTGTAGACGTAGATACGGCAGACGGATGATATTAAAAAATTCAAAACAGGTCATAGGTGGCTTTCAGTACCTGCTTATCATAATCATATGTAGCCCAGCTACCTCTTTGTCAAAGTGATGTTAAACTGTAACGTATCTTTCATTATTTAATACATATTTTGTAAGAACTTTAAAAAACGTTTGTACTAAAACACCAATAAAAGTAGGCCTCCCTAACTATCTGATAAGCAGTACGATACGGTTGCTAATTCTATATGAATGTTTTCTATTCTTCCAGTGGGCATATTTATATATTTATCGTAATAGGTGTTAAATTGTAATAATAATTCACTGGAACACAATCAAACAGTGGAAATTTTTGAAATTTCCTCTTTTATAATTGTTGTAGCTTCCCCATACATGTTGTTGTGGTTGTTGTTGTTGTCTTCAGTACTGAGACTGGTTTGTTGCAGCTCTCCATGCTACTCTATCCTGTGCAAGCTTCTTCATCTCCCAGTACCTACTGCAACCTACATCCTTCTGAATCGGCATAGTGTATTCATGTCTTGGTCTCCCTCTACGATTTTTACCCTCCACGCTGCCCTCCAATACTAAATTGGTGATCCCTTGATGCCTCAGAACATGTCCTACCAACCGATCCTTTCTTTTGGTCAAGTTGTGCCACAAACTCCTCTTCTCCCCAATTCTATTCAATACCACCTCATTAGTTATGTGATCTACCCATCTAATCTTCAGCATTCTTCTGTAGCACCACATTTCGAAAGCTTCTATTCTCTTCTTGTCTAAACTATTTATCGTCCATGTTTCCCTTCCATACATGGCTACGTTCCATACAAATACTTTCAGAAACGTCTTCCTGACACTTAAATCTATACTCGAAGTTAACAAATATCTCATCTTCAGAAACGCTTTCCTTGCCATTGCCAGTCTACATTTTATATCCTCTCTACTTCGACCATCATCAGTTATTTTGCTCCCCAAATAGCAAAACTCCTTTACTACTTTAAGTGTGTCGTTTCCTAATCTAATTGCCTCAGCATCACCCGACTTAATTCGACTACATTCCATTATCCTCATTTTGCTTTTGTTGATGTTCATCTTATTCCCTCCTTTCAAGACACTGTCCATTCCATTCAACTGCTCTTCCAAGTCCTTTGCTGTATCTGACAGAATTACGATGTCATCGGCGAACCTCAAAGTTTTTCCAGAATGAGATTTTCACTCTGCAGCGGAGTGTGCGCTGATATTAAACTTCCTGGCAGATTAAAACTGTGTGCCCGACCGACTCGAACTCGGGACCTTTGCCTTTCGCGGGCAAGTGCTCTACCATCTGAGCTACCGAAGCACGACTCACGGCCGGTACTCACAGCTTTACTTCTGCCAGTACCTCGTCTCCTACCTTCCAAACTTTACAGAAGGTCTCCTGCGAACCTTGCATAACTAGCACCCCTGAAAGAAAGTTTTAATCTGCCAAGAAGTCTCAAAGTTTTTATTTCCTCTCCATAGATTTTAATACCTACTCCGAATTTTTCTTTTGTTTCCTTCACTGCTTGCTCAATATACAGATTGAATAGCATCGGGGAGAAGCTACAACCCTGTCTCACACCCTTCCGAACCACTGCTCCCCTTTCATGTGCCTCTACTCTTATAACTGCCATTTGGCTTCTGTACAAATTGTAAATAGCCTTTCGCGCCCTGTATTTTACACCTGCCACCTTCAGAATTTGAAAGAGAGTATTGCAGTCAACATTGTCAAAAGTTTTCTCTAAGTCTACAAATGCAAGAAACGTAGGTTTGCCTTTCCTTAATCTTTCTTCTAAGATAAGTCGTAGGGTCAGTATTGCCTCACGTGTTCCAACATTTCTACGGAATCCAAACTGATCTTCCCCGAGGTCGGCTTCTACCAGTTTTTCCATTCGTCTGTAAAGAATTCGCGTTAGTATTTTGAAGCTGTGACTTATTAAACTGATAGTTCGGTAATTTTCACATTTGTCAACACCTGCTTTCTTTGGGATTGTAATTATTATATTTTTTTGAAGTCTGAGGTTATTTCGCCTGTCTCATACCTCTTGCTCACCAGATGGGAGAGTTTTGTCAGGACTGGCTGTCCCAAGGCTGTCAGTACTTCTAATGGAATGTTGCCTTCTCCAGGGGCCTTGTTTCGACTTAGGTCTTTCAGTGCTCTGTCAAACTCTTCACGCATTATCATATCTCCCATTTCATCTTCATCTACCTCCTCTTCCATTTCCATAATATTGTCGTCAAGTACATCACCCCTGTATAGACCCTCTATATACTCCTTCCACCTTTCTGCTTTCCCTTCTTTGCTTAGAACTGGGTTTCCATCTGAGCTCTTGATATTCATACAGATGGTTCTCATTTATCCAAAGGTCTCCTTAATCTTCCTGTAGGCAGTATCTATCTTGCCCCTAGTGAGATAAGGCTCTACATCCTTACATTTGCCCTCTAGCCATCCCTGCTTAGCCGTTTAGCACTTCATGATCTCATTTTTGAGACGTTTGTATCCCTTTTTACCCGCTTCATTTACTGCATTTTATCAATTAAATTCAATACTTCTTCTGTTACCCAAGGATTTCTACTAGCCCTTGTGTTTTTACCTAGTTGATCCTCTACTGCCTTCACTACTTCATCCCTATCGCCACACAGCTAGCCTTGGAGGATCGACCAGGCACCGAGCAGTTCATAGAAGGTGGGGCTGACCACGTTGCACCGAACACATATTTCTCTTTCTTGATCAGTACTTGGGTATTAGAGTCATTGGTTGTATTAGTGCAAATTGACTGCCGCAGTGATGGACTTCCCACCATATTCGCCCCATCTGACTCCTTGTTATTACTTTTCGTGGGATACCTTGAAAGATTGTCTACTGGAACCATGCCACCATGCTGCACAAGCTTGAATCGTCGATCTGTGTGGCATCTGAATCCATTTCCGTTGGCACACAACAGGATGTGATGACAAATTTCATTGTTCGTTTGTGCCACCTCCATACAGCCAACGGTGAACATTTCGAAAAGATTGTGATATAATTGCAAAGACTGTTTACAGAGGACGAGTTTAATTATGCACGCTGATATTGTTCGCCCTAAACAGAATACAGAGCCTTCTGTTAGCAGCTTTTCGAACCTTTTCGAAACCTCTGCATAAATTTTTTACAGCTTTCACAATAAGATACCTTTTGTTGCACTCGTTTATCTCTCTCGGTTTTTGAGATATTTAATTTTGGAATCAGGGACTTCTTTGTCGGACACCATGTACCAACTGTTTTGCGCACATTAGCACGAGGGAAAAGCGCCGTGAGCATTCGTATTTTAATGCGTACTTCATACTGGTTCCTCATGTCAGTTGTTAATTCTCGTACCTTCCACCCTACTGCAGGAGTGCCTCAAGATTCCATCCTCTCCCCTCTTCTTTACCTCTTATACACTCCCGATATGCTCAGACTACCTACTCCCACCCATATTCTTCAGTATGCTCATGACACCGATTTCCTCGCCCTCTATCCTGTTGTTGTTGTGGTCTTCAGTCCTGAGACTGGTTTCATGCAGCTCTCCATGCTACTCTTCCCTGTGCAAGCTTCTTCATCTCCCTGTACCTACTGCAACCTACATCCTTCTGAATCTGCATGGTGTATTCATCTCTTGGTCTCCCTCTACAATTTTTACCCTCCACGCTGCCCTCCAATACTAAATTGGTGATCCCTTGATGCCTCAGAACATGTCCTACCAACCGATCCCTTCTTCTAGTCAAGTTGTGCCATAAAATTCTCTTCTCTCCAATTCTATTCAATACCTCCTCATTTGTTATGTGATCTACGCATCTAATCTTCAGCATTCTTCTGTAGCACCACATTTCGAAAGCTTCTATTCTCTTCTTGTCTAAACTATTTATCGTCCATTTTTCCCTTCCATACATGGCTACACTCCATACAAATACTTTCAGAATCGACTTCCTGACACTTAAATCTATACTCGAAGTTAACAAATTTCTCTTCTTCAGAAACGCTTTCCTTGCCATTGCCAGTCTACATTTTGTATCCTCTCTACTTCGACCATCATCAGCTATTTTGCTCCCCAAATAGCAAAACTCCTTTACTACTTTAAGTGTGTCGTTTCCTAATCTAATTGCCTCAGCATCACCCGACTTAATTCGACTACATTCCATTATCCTCGTTTTGCTTTTGTTGATGTTCATCTTATTCCCTCCTTTCAAGACACTGTCCATTCCATTCAACTGCTCTTCCAAGTCCTTTGCTGTATCTGACAGAATTACGATGTCATCGGCGAACCTCAAAGTTTTTCCAGAATGAGATTTTCACTCTGCAGCGGAGTGTGCGCTGATATGAAACTTCCTGGGAGATTAAAACTGTGTGCCCGACCGAGACTCGAACTCGGGACCTTTGCCTTTCGCGGGCAAACGCTCTACCAACTGAGCTACCGAAGCATGACTCAAGCCCGGTACTCACAGCTTTACTTCTGCCAGTACCTCGTCTCCCACCTTCCAAACTTTACAGAAGCTCTCCTGCGAACCTTGCAGAACTAGCACTCCTGAAAGAAAGGATATTGCGGAGATATGGCTTAGCCACAGCCTGGGGGATGTTTCGAGAATGAGATTTTCACTCTGCAGCGGAGTGTGCGCTGATATGAAACTTCCTGGCAGATTAAAACTGTGTGCCCGACCGACTCGAACTCGGGACCTTTGCCTTTCGCGGGCAAGTGCTCTACCATCTGAGCTACCGAAGCACGACTCACGGCCGGTACTCACAGCTTTACTTCTGCCAGTACCTCGTCTCCCACCTTCCAAACTTTACAGAAGCTCTCCTGCGAACCTTGCAGAACTAGCACTCCTGAAAGAAAGGATATTGCGGAGATATGGCTTAGCCACAGCCTGGGGGATGTTTCGAGAATGAGATTTTCACTCTGCAGCGGAGTGTGCGCTGATATGAAACTTCCTGGCAGATTAAAACTGTGTGCCCGACCGACCCGCGGCAGGATTCGAACCACCTGTTTGTAATCGGTGTGGTGAAGTTTTGTAATTGTCATTTCGTTTTCATATAAAAGAACTGTCCATTTTTTACAAATAAGTTAAAATACTAATGCAGGCTAGATTCTAACCAGCGCTCTATCGTTATCACCTTTAAATATTCGACAGTCTACCGCTCTATCAAGCGAGCTGTCAACGACGTCCAAGGAAGTGGATGAAAAAATTTTTACTAAAAGTTTAATTTCGTCGAATGACGCTATCCTTCTTTGTACCAACGGGAAAGCGTATCTCGGAGGAAAATTAATGTTACTTCAGAGTGCAAGACATTTTTAATTAAATAAGGGAAATGCGACGTCGACGTGGTGGCATTTTGCCGGTACAGTGTAACCAATTTTTACGCACCTTCTCCTTCTCTGAAACACACAAGAACAATTTTTTCAAAAGTTTTTATGGATATATTTGTAGAGTGTGGTATTACACACCATTTATAATCCATTTTCCGAAACGTAAATTCCAAAACAAAACTTCGCTGCGAATTATCTTTATGACAGTAGGAGCAGTGAGCTAGCTAGTGACGTCACAGGCATCACGTGACTCGAATGGAGCGTTTTAACGGGAGTTCAGATTGGAATTTCACTTACGTTTTTATAAAAGAATAATGAAATTCAAGGAGGAAAACAGCATGTTATGAGCATAAACTGACATTATTAACAATTTAAGACGATTTCGAGAAAGTCAAATACCCTATTGTCTTACCAGTTATATCATGTAAGCAAGTTGCGTGTTGTGGTTTCAAATTCTGATCCAGTACGCAGTTTCATTCTGTTATGGAAGTTGCAGTGATTATTCACACATGTTATTCCGTTGAAAAATGTAAGTCAATCTTTTCCTCAGAGTATTTCACTGAATCATGGTAGTGTGGTCTTGAGGTTTTAATGACAGCTGCACTGGCAGACTAAATTATGGAAATTCAGTTCCTCCTGTTATGCACACAACTGTTCTTTTTTTTTAATGCGCAAAAGTGTTTCAGTGTCTCGTTACCATTATCTACACTTTTATTCAGTTCTTACTTTCTAGAACGTTAGGTTCTTTTTGTTCTATCTGTTCTCATCTGCTGGACAAACTGCACACAAGAACACAGAACGTGTTTTTGATGAATCGCACTCCCAAGTTACAATTCTAACTTCACAGATAACAGTGTCTATGTTGCTGCTGTAGAGGCATACAAAAATTGTATGCTGTGTACGTGAGGTGAGAGCACATACCACGAATATAACGCTGACAGCTATGCTATAATAATGTAAGTAGTTTGGCCGGCCGGAGTGGCCGAGCGGTTCTAGGCGCTACATTCCGGAACCACGCGACCGCTACGGTCGCAGGTTCGAATCTTGCCTTGGGCATGGATGTGTGTGATGTCCTTAGGTTAGTTAGGTTTAAGTAGTTCTAAGTTCTACGGGACTGATGACCTAAGAAGTTAAGTCCCATAGTGCCCAGAGCCATTTGAACCAGTTTTTGTAAGTAGTTTCTTCTGAATCTAACATTTTACAACATAAAAACTGAAGAAAAGTAGCCATTCATGATGGCACAAAGCTGTTTAAACATGTTTATCGATGAAAAGGTACAGCTGTTCGTATAATAAATGGATCACGTTCCCTGAAAAGTACATCTGTTCGCATAATAAGAGGATCACGTTCCCACGATTTAATTTAATCGTTTTTACTCTGCTGTGTCACATTACCTAATGTTCTGTGTTCATATTAATTACTTTTTATCTTCTGTAGTTTCAGCAGCGCATTGTTTGGTTACCTCGTACAGTTCCCGCAACGTTTGCTGCTATATATAAAGCACCGTTTTGAATTTTATAAAGCTATACCTGTTACTGAGTAATCTCTTTTCTGCCGGGCGGGGTAGCCGCGCTGTCTAGGGCGCCTTGTCACGGTCCGTGCGGATCCCCCCCGTCGGTTTGAGTCCTCCCTCTGGCATGGGAGTGTGTGTTGTCCGTAGCGTAAGTTAGTTTAAGTTAGATTAAGTAGTGTGTAGGCTTAGGGACCGATGACCTCAGCAGTTTGATCCCATAAGACCTTACCACAAATTCCCATTTAATCTCTTTCCAACAGGCTCTTAGAGGACGGTGAGAGCACTGGCAAGAACAGCACGGACTACGACTGGGAAACGTACCAGGACCTGCCTGAGGTGAGAACTCCCGCTCTCTAACACATCATGACTTATTTTAAATAGTTACGGTAGCACTTTTTATACAAGACACAATAATAAAATGGTTCAAATGGCTCTGAGCACTATGGGACTTAACATCTCAGGTCATCAGTCCCCTAGAACTTAGAACTACTTAAACCTAACTAACCTAAGGACATCACACACATCAATGCCCGAGGCAGGATTCGAACCTGCGACCGTAGCAGTCGCGGTTCCGGACTGAAGCGCCTAGAACCACTCGGCCACATCGGCCGGCCAAGACACAATTTCAAAACCTCATTGTTGATGCAAGTTGAATATTTTCTTTTGTTGGTGAAGACAATTCTATTCAATACTTATTACTTGGGAAAACTGAAACTTATCAATTTTCTGTCTTATGTCATAAACAGCTGTGAAGCAAGTTTATCTCACAAGTCGTTTCTAATGTGAACATAGCCAGGCAGCTGTTATATCAGACAGTAGCAGCAACAATGCCCTTGTAAATGTTTATTCCTTAGAGATTTTCAATTAGAATGACACTAAAAAGTAAGTATGTAACATTAAACGTAAATGGGCGTTATTAGGTGAAGATGTTAACAGTTGTAAGATTTCAGTTATTTGTTCGTTTTAACTGGGCAAAGATTTGTATTCAATACAATTAAAACCAATTTTAGGAACTATTAGGAGTCTTGATTGGGCTATATAAATGATGTTTTACACACTCTTGAACACATGCTGGAAGAAAGTTGAAAACAATTTTATAAACGTTGTATATACCCAGTATACTCTAACCCATGAATTACCATTAAGTCCGTCTCCATATCTGGTCAGGGCGCCAGAATGCAATAGGAGGAGCACGGGTACGATTTCCGATCGTGACGGGCTTTTTTTCCGCTCAGGAACTGAGTGTTATGTTACCTTCATCGTCACTTAATCCTTATCGACACGTAAGTCGCCGGAGTGCCATCAACTAAGAAAATCTTGCATAAGCTATCGATCTAACCGACGGGAGGCCCTAGCCACATGCACGTTTTCATTCACATTAGAGAAAAATCACAAAAACAACTATAAATCGTGAAAACAAGGAACGTTGAGGACGAAATAAATACTATAAAAAACTTATAGAATTTTACCTGACTTGATAGTCAAGTGAACATTGGGAATTTTGATATCAGGCCTGTAGGACTGAGGGAAGACATCAAAGACAACCAAGTCATTCCAGCAGCGTCGAGGTTCCATTTATTGAATGTACTGCGACAATGGACCATTGTCAGAGATAAAATGAGCCTACCCTAGAGATAGCAAGGCAGTCAAATGTCCATCATTTTGTTGTTCGCCGACAAAAGTTTAAATTTCAAATACTAGGTTCAGTATTCAAAAAGCTCTACCACGGATTTTTAAGAACTGCAGCTCATGTATATTACTGATATTTGCTGTCGTGCAGACCTAGGTACGTCACAGAGAGGTTTGCCATTAAAAACCTAAGGTAGGTTTTCAGTAACATCAGCAGTTGTTTTTACAACATTATCTGCAATTATATGGTGAAATGTACGATGCGTCGCCTTGGCCTCTCATGGTACATACTTATCTCACTGAGATCATAGAGAATTTCGTTAAAACCATCACACATTGCTACATGTGCCTCCAGGGAAATTACACAGGGTAATTATAGAATTTTAATTCACACTCGAGAAAACCAAGCTGTTGTCATGAACGCTGATGATGTTTGGGGGTCTTCTCTACAAATTCACCTTTCAGTGTGACATTTTTGCAGTGATGAATGACCTGCCCGACACTGTGGTATAGACTACATTTTGGCTGTTCAGAATATGTCCCACCTCGAAAATCACTTCATCATTCCGGAAATGACTGCCACACAACGTGTAACAGGTAAAGTGGTCGGGGAGATGAACAGTGCAGTGACTTGTATACAACAGAGGGTGGTTGGTCTCAAAAAAAATTCATTTTTCAGTTCCTTTTCTTTTGTTTTTCCCAATCCAAACTTCAGTAACAAGACTTGAGATTTGACGCCAGTCTGGAACAACCAAGGTCTGTGCAGTGAGGTAGGCGCCATACACTGACAAGAGAAAGTCGTGGGATAGCGATTTGCCCACATACGGATGGGGGTAACACACGTACACAAGATATAAAAGGGTACTGCATTGGCGGAGCTGTCAGTTGTGCTCATCTGATTCATGTGAAAAGGTTTCCGACTTGATAGAAACCACACGACGGGAATTAACAGACTCAGAACACAAAATGGTAGTTAAGAGCTGGACGCATGGTACATACTACTTTGTAAATCGTTAGGGAATTCAATATTCCGAGAGCCCCAGTGTCAAGAGGTGCCAAGAATACCAAATTTCAGACATTACCTGTCACCACGCACAACGCAGTGGGTGACGACCTTCACTTAACATCCGACAGCAGTGGCGTTTCCGTAGAGCCGTCAGTGCTAGCAGGCAAGCAACACTGCTTGAAATAACCGCAGAAACAGCCGTGGGACCCACGACAAACATACCCGTTAGGACAGTGCAGCGACATGTAGCGCTAATGGTTTGTGACATTAGACGACCGAGGCGAGTGCCTTTGCTGAATGTAGATCGCCTGCAGCGCATCTACTGGGATCGTCGCCACATCGGCTGGACCCTAAATGACTGTAAAACCGTGGCCTGGTCAGTTGAGAGTCCCGATTTACGTTGGAAGTGCTGATGGTAGGGTTCGAGTGTGTGCAGGTGTCATGAAGCTACCGTCTCAAGTTGTCAACAAGGTTTCATAATGGTGTGGGCAGTGTTTACATGGAATAGACTGGGTCCTCTGGTCCAACTGAATTGATCGTTGACTGGGAATGGTTATGTTCGGCTACTTGCAGACCGTCTGCAGCCATTCATGGATTTCATGTTCCCAAACAACGAAGGAATTTTTATGAACGACACTGCGCTTTGTCACTGGGCCACAGGCGTTCTCGATTGGTTTGAAGATCGAGCGAATGATTTGGACGCCCATCGAACATTTATGGGACATGATCGAGAGGTCGGTTAGTGCACAAAACCCTGCACCGGTAACACTTTCACGATCATGCACGACTGTAGGGGCAATATGGCTCAATATTTCTGCTGTTGACTTCCAGCGACTTGTTGAGACCATTTCACGTCGCGTTTCTGCACTGCGCCAGGTGAAAGGAGATCCGACACGATATTAGGAGTTATCCCATGACTTTTGTCATGTGAGAATCTGCCATCTGTACCCTCGCGGCGTCTGCAGCAATAATGAAGCGCACCTCTCAGTTGCTGAGTGAATACGAAAAATGAGAAGTGGAAGCTCTGAAAGCGACATCTGTATTACCAAGGTGATCTCACTTCAAGAAACGCCACTGTCTAAGAACTGTCAAAAACACCAAATAAAATCGTCTCAATGAGCAACATTCTAAAATTGAAGAAAAATGTACTGAATAATCATTCGATAAAGACTTCAGAGTTTCGGCCTCATAAAAAGTGAAATGCAAAGACATCACGCATTATGATTAAGACACCAAATTGTCAAAAGAGTTACATACGTAATAGACACTTCCAAGTACCCAACTCGCACTAAAATTCGCTACACATTAGCAAACATAAGCGGCTGCTCTTCAAGTTGTACCTAAGCTACTGAAGCTAAAAAGCTTACTTAACGTCACTTACAACTATGCCAGTAGGCATTTATCATAATACTCAACTATTGGGTGGTAACGTTCTTATGGTAACTGGCTCTAGCCGTAGCTTCATTTAAGCTTTCAGTTTACAGCAGAGACTTAACCCCGAGGCATTACTTTTGACTTTATAGTTTAAGGATGTGAAGCGAAGGAATTGTTTTGAGATTACTTGAGATCGCCGTGATTACCCGAAAAGTCAATTGATACCTAAATTCAGGCATAAACAAAAGAACTTTGCCTTTCATGTGATTTCAACACTTCGAATCTTTATACGCTTGATCCAAATACGGAAAACTACTTTCCAGATAATATGAATTATCACTACTATGAATTTATTTACCCTGCATTATAGAATAACTAAGTAATGGGGTGAAAGATGCATATTGTGACCCTCCTAGAAGTTCGGTGGTTTCACAAGGAATAGCCCATCTTAGTACTATGTTGTGGTAGCACAAATGCCTGTATTACCCAATATTGTGCATGTGGAGCTGTAGTTGACAGTACTGAAATTCCCTGGGCTGATGTGGAATAAGGTAGCTGAAGCGAATCTGCGTGTCTGTGAGGAATCAGATCAACCTCGTGTTGGCAGCTGAACGCGTGGATAGACGCGGCCGTGGCCCGACACCCCGAGAGTCGTGTGAAGTTAGCACCCCTTTTTCGAGAAATATACATTTTTTTCACAGTTCTTGATAGATGTAGCATAGTTCTAGAGTTCTTTGTACAAAATTTCAATAGTTCTGCAGAATTTAGCGACCAAAACAACAATACTCGAAAAAATTTTCATATCGAAAATGTTCTTTGGCAGTTTCCGCAAAATGTAAATAAGTACAAGAGTTCTGAGCACAGTTCTGAACAGAGCTCCAAGAGTTCTTTCGAAAATCCAAGTAACATTTTTTTGTCCAGCTAATAGTTTACGAGATAATTGCATTTTAATGAGAAAATCTTTTAACTTACTGTGAAGTTGGCACCCTTTTTTCAGAAATATATATTTTTTTCAGAGTTCTTGATAGATATGGCATAGTTCTAGAGTTCTTTGTACAAAATTTCAATAGTTCTGCAGAATTTAGCGAAGAAAACAACAATATTCGAAAAATTTTTCTATCGAAAACATTTTTTGTCAATTTTCGCAAAAATTAAACTTGTACAACAGTTCTGAGGACAGTTCTGAACAGAACCCCAAGAGCTCTATCGAAAATCCCAACAACATTTTTCTATGGCGATAATGGTTTGAGATAAATTGATTTAATATGGGACACACTTTCTTTACGGAAAATATAAATATATTCATACAACAGTTCTGATGACAGTTCTGGACACCACTCGAAGAGTTCTATCGAAAATCCTAGTGAAATTTTTTTGTGCAGGTAATAGTTTAAGAGGTAATTGCAACTTAATTAAGAATTCCATAAGAGCTCCTACTGTGAAGTTGGCACCCTTTTTTTCACAAATGTATACTTTTTTCAGATTTCTTGATAGATATGCCGTAGTTCTAGAGTTCTTTGTACAAAATTTCAATAGTTCTGCAGAATTTACCGACGAAAACAATATTCGAAAAAATTTTCGTATCGAAAACATTCATCGTCAATCTTCGCAAATTCTAAATAAATACAACAGTTCTGAGCACAGGTCTGAACAGAACTCCAAGAGTTCTATCGAAAACCCAAGTAACATTTTTTTGTGCAGCTAATAGTTTACGAGATAATTGCAATTTAAGGAGAAATTCTTTTCACTTACTGTGAAGTTGGCACCCTTTTTTTCACAAATGTATACTTTTTTCAGATTTCTTGATAGATATGCCATAGTTCTAGAGTTCTTTGTACAAAATTTCAATAGTTCTGCAGAATTTAGCGACCAAAACAATGTTCGAAAAAATTTTCGTATCGAAAACATTCTTCGTCAATTTTCGCAAATTGTAAATAAGTACAACAGTTCTGAGCACAGTTCTGAACAGAACTCCAAGAGTTCTATCGAAAACCCAAGTAACATTTTTTTGTGCAGCTAACAGCTTACGAGATAATTGCAATTTAAGAAGAAAATCTTTTCACTTACTGTGAAGTTGGCACCCTTTTTTTCACAAATGTATATTTCTTTCTCAGTTCTTGACAGGTATGCCATAGTTCTAGAGTTCTTTGTACAAAATTTGAATAGTTCTGCAGAATGTAACGAAGTAAACAACAATACTCGAAAAAAATTTCGTATAGCAAACATTGGTTATTAATTTTCGCAAAAAGTAAATTCGGACAACAGTTCTGAGGGCAGTTCTGAAGAGAACCCCAATAGTTCTATCGAATATCCTAATTACAATTTTTTGTGCAGCTAACACGTTACGAGATAATTGCAATTTAAGGAGGGAACCTCTTCACTTACTGTGAAGTTGGAATCCTTTTCTTCAGAAATATATATTTTTTCAGAGTTCTTGATAGAAATGTCATAGTTCTAGAGTTGTTTGTACAAAATTTGAATAGTCCTGCAGAATTTAGCGAAAAAAACAACAATACTCCAAAAATTTTTCGTATCGAATACATTCTTTGTCAATTTTCGCAAAAAGTAAATTCGTACAACAGTTCTGAACAGAACACCAAGAGCTCTATCAAAAATCCTAATAATATCTTTTTGTGGCGATGATAGTTTATACGGTAACTGCTTTGATGTTAGACCCACTTTCTCCACAGAAAAAGTAAATTCGTTCAACAGTTTTGATGAACAGTTCTGGTTAACACCTCAAGACTTCTATCGATAATCATAACAACATTTTTTGTGGTTATAATAGTTTGTATGGTAATTGATTAATTGTGGGGTACCCTTACTCAAAAAAAAATAATTATGTCTGTCTTATGCTCTGATGCCAGCTCTGGGTAGCATTGTAAGAGTTCTATCGAAAATACTAGTAACATATTCTGTGCAGGTAATTGTTTACGTAGTAACTGCCTTTATTAAGGAATGCTTATGAGCATTTCCCGTGAAGTTTGAACCCCTTTTACGATAAATATAAATTTTTTTCACAGTTCTTGATATATATGCAATACTTCTAGATTTCCCTGCTCAAAACACGAATGTTCTACAGAATTTCGGGAAGAAAACAATAACTCGGCAAAATTTTGGTATGGTAAAAAATTATTTGTCAGTTTGGAAAAAATAAATTTGTATAACAGTTCTGTTGGCAGTTCTGGATAGCACCGGAAGAGTTGCATTGAAAATGATAAGAACATTTTTGTGGCGATAATAGTTTATACAATATTTGTTTTAATCTGATCACTTTATCTAATATAGCAAAATTCGTAGAATAGTTCTGATGACAGTTCTCAATATCACCCACAGAGTTCTACCAAAAACTATAATAACATTATTTGTGACGATGACATTATATGAGATAATTAATGTGGGACTCACTTTTGTCATGTAAAAGTAATAAATTCGTACAAAAGATCTGATGGCATTTCTTAATACGACCCTAAGAGTTCTACCGACAACTGTAATAACATTTTTTGTGGGAATAACAGTTAATGAGATAATAGCATTTTCGAGAGACCCACTTGGTCTACATTATAATAAATTGGCACAACCCTTTTGCTGACAGTTCTGGATAGCACCGAAAGAGTTCTTTTAAAAACCCTCATAACATTTTTATGGTGCCAGTAGATTATGAAATAGATTGTGTGTTCACTCTGCAGTGGGTGTGCGCCGATGTGAAACTTACTGGCAGATAAAAACTGTGTGCCGGACCGGGTCTCTAACCCCATGCTGTGACGAAAGAATATCGTCACAATATCCTTTCGTCCAAGAGTGCTTCTGCAATTTTCGTAGGACAACTTCTACGAAATTGGGAACGCAGGAGATGAGGTATTGCTGGAAGTACAGCTATGAGGACGATCGTAAATTCTCACTTTTATTTTGGAAAACCGAAAATCGAAAACCCGGATGTATATTCTACTAAATACAAAAAGTCTAAATGTTCAGCACTATACAAATGCCAGTACGCCTTCTTAAGACTGACTGTAGCAACTGTAGGTGGAAGCGTGGGATGTGCACGCTTAGATGATTCAAGGAGAGAAGGCTCGTCAGTGCAAAACAAACAGATGGCTGAGAGAGCAGATACATTCACACGCGCCACTAACCAGATGGCGTCACACCTGTCGAGAATCGCACCAGAGGTACAATGAGCTGTGGTGGAGTGCTGTTGGCGTGGTTACTATGCAACTTACTTGATGGGCATCAATACACCATTATATTAATGTACAATACTTGAGAAACAATGTCATTCACACACTCCGAGTTCCTTATCACTCAGTACTAGACTAAATTACCGGCCTAGTGATAAGCAGCCTATGTACCTCACCGACTACACATCTTCGTGTTATAAGAAAAAAAGAGAAAAATACCAAGGGACACAAAATATGAATCCGGATAAACCGGAAATCCGGATTACTGAGGACCAAATAAACGAGGTTCTTATTTACAAATTTCGAACTTATTATTAACTTTAATACTGTATCCCCTCAACATTATAACACCTCTATCAGTCATGTATTGAATTAGGATTTAAACATACTACTTAGTTCGTTTGTACGATATATTCAGTAAATATACTTACATTTCTATACATTGTAAAGACTTTTAACTCTCGCTGTAGTGTAACTCATCAAACTTCCACACTTCCTTTCTAACTAGAACAAATGTTTGCAACAATATTAACGACAGCAATTTCAAATTTATTCGTTACACACAGCACATGTTTTTATGTATCCTAGCGGCTGGTGATGTTGCCACATAACTTTCATCCATGAGGGTCCTGGGCATATTTTTAGCTGTTAGTGGGTCCTGGATGTCATGAGAGCTCAAAACAATTACTGTTTTACGTAATAAAATTCATCTGGTTCTTCCTGATTCTAAAAATATACACTTCATGTGTGCCTTTCAATGTTGTATGATTCAGTATCGACGCTAATGCTCTTTTGATGAGATATGAGCCGATTGCTCGTTTTTATCCACTGTGCCCTTTCGAATTTCATTTCAGCGATTAATTTATTTGTTTATCAACGTAGTAAGTAGTACAAAGCTAATCCAGAATGTAAACTGCACTTAAATTCTGTTTGAACTGTTTAATAGTCAGTGTCCGCTGTCTGAACGTCAAATTTCAGATTAATACACTGCGCCTGGTTGCGTTATTTTATAGGAATTTTATTATTGTAAGTGGGAAGTACTAGATAATGTTGAAGAAATCCAAAGCATATTGTTCGAAGAGCATAATATTATTCGAAATTTACCTGTACCAATAGGTGCAGCCTAAGCAGCATTTGTGATGCTGTAATTACCTCATAGATAACGATATTTGTCTATTGTAGTTTTGTATTCCAATCAGAATTTTGAGAGCATCAAAGCCTCATTTCAGCGTGAGAGAGGGGTAAAATCAATAGATGACATTGAATTGAAAGCCTTCATCAGTCTCTTGTTTTTAATTGTTGTTAACAAAAGTAACAGATAAAGCCTGGAAGATCTGTGTGGAACTGATGGTGATGGCATTGAAAAATTTCACCTTCCAAATGAACATAAAACGTTTCAAATTTATTCTGGAGAGCCTTAGATTTAACAGTCGCGCTATTCGTGATGAAAGGAGACAATTAGACAAGCTAATAGCTATTCGGGAAATATTTACTCCGTTTGTAGGCAACTACCACAGATCTTACACCCTTGGAGAAAATGTTACAGTAGACAAGAAGCTGGAAGGATTCTGTGGAAGGTACAGTTTTTGCCAATATGTATCAATCAAAACAAACGAGTATGGATTCTTAAGTGTGCATTCTTAAGTATTTTACCTGTACAATTTGGAAATATACGCTGTGTTGCAACCAGAAGGATTTACCAACTGAGCAATAAACATTTTGATGTTGTTCTGTGACTGTGTAAACCTATATATCAGTCAGGTCGAAATGTGAAAGCGGACAACTGGTTTACTAGTACTGGAATGATAATAGAGCTATGAAGGGAGAATTTTTCTTTTGTTGGCATGATGAAGAAAGACAAGCGTGGAGATTTCTCTAGAGTTTGCTATCAGCCTTTTTTGGCTTCCACAAGACTGAACCCTAGTTTCCTCCGTACCTAAAAAGGGGAAGTGAGTGATCCAGGCATCACGTTTGCATGAAGATAATTCGATAGATGCTGACATTGTAGATAAACGGAAGCCATCCACCGTAAATTTTAAAATAGCGTTAAGTGTGGTATTTTCACAGCGGATAAGCCGAATGCTTTGTACAACGCTGCAAGAAATGTGCGCCGCTGGTCAATGGTTGTATTTTTGTAATGATCAGTACAGTTGGAATCTATGCACAAGTGATTTATTGTGGCAACAGTAAGAACTGTATCAGAAGGAAAGGGTTCCTGAATCAGCTTTGTTATACAATGTTGTTTTCTTCGCTAAATTCTGCATAACTATTGAAATTTTGTACAGAGAACTCTAGAACTATGACTTATCTATCAAGAACTCTGAAAAATATATATATTTCTGAAAAAAAGGGTGCCAGCTGGACAGTAGGAGCTCTTATGGGGTTCTTAATTAAGTTCCAATTACCTCTTAAACTATTACCTGCACTAAAAAATTATACTAGGAATTTCGATAGAACTCTTCACGTGGTGTCCAGAACTGTCATCAGAACTGTTGTACGAATATATTTATATTTTCTGTAGAGAAAGTGTGTCCCACATTAAATCAATTTATCACAAACTATTATCGCCATAGAAAAATATTATTACGATTTTCAATAGAGCTCTTGGGGCTCTGTTCGGAACTGTCCTCAGAACTGTTGTACAAGTTTAATTTTTGCGAAAATTGACAAAAAATGTTTTCGATAGAAAATTTTTTCGAGTATTGTTGTTTTCTTCGCTAAATTCTGCAGAACTATTGAAATTTTGTACAAAGAACTCTAGAACTATGGCATACCTGTCAAGAACTGTGAAAGAAATATACATTTCTGAAAAAAAGGGTGCCAACTTCACAGTAAGTGAAAAGATTTTCTCCTTAAATTGCAATTATCTCGTAAACTATCAGCTGCACAAAAAAATGTTACTTGGGTTTTCGATAGAACTCTTGGAGTTCTGTTCAGACCTGTGCTCAGAACTGTTGTACTTATTTACAATTTGCGAAGACTGACGAAGAATGTTTTCGATACGAAAATTTTTTCGAATATTGTTTTCGTCGGTAAATTTTGCAGAACTATTGAAATTTTGTACAAAGAACTCTAGAACTATGGCATATCTATCAAGAAATCTGAAAAAAGTATACATTTGTGAAAAAAAGGGTGCCAACTTCACAGTAAGTGAAAAGATTTTCTCCTTAAATTGCAATTATCTCGTAAACTATTAGCTGCACAAAAAAATATTACTTGGGTTTTCGATAGAACTCTTGGAGTTCTGTTCAGAACTGTGCTCAGAACTGTTGTACTTATTTACAATTTGCGAAAATTGACGAAGAATGTTTTCGATACGAAAATTTTTTCGAATATTGTTTTCGTCGCTAAATTCTGCAGAACTATTGAAATTTTGTACAAAGAACTCTAGAACTATGGCATATCTATCAAGAAATCTGAAAAAAGCATACATTTGTGAAAAAAAGGGTGCCAACTTCACAGTAAGTGGAAAGATCTTCTCCTTAAATTGCAATTATCTCGTAAACTATTAGCTGCACAAAAAAATGTTACTTGGGTTTTCGATAGAACTCTTGGAGTTCTGTTCAGACCTGTGCTCAGAACTGTTGTACTTATTTACAATTTGCGAAGATTGACGAAGAATGTTTTCGATGCGAAAATTTTTTCGAATATTGTTTTCGTCGGTAAATTCTGCAGAACTATTGAAATTTTGTACAAAGAACTCTAGAACTATGGCATATCTATCAAGAAATCTGAAAAAAGTATACCTTTGTGAAAAAAAGGGTGCCAACTTCACAGTAAGTGAAAAGATTTTCTCTTAAATTGCAATTATCTCGTAAACTATTAGCTGCGCAAAAAAATGTTACTTGGATTTTCGAAAGAACTCTTGGAGCTCTGTTCAGAACTGTGCTCAGAACTCTTGTACTTATTTACATTTTGCGGAAATTGTCAGAGAATGTTTTCGATACGAAAATTTTTTCGAGTATTGTTGTTTTCTTCGTTACATTTTGCAGAACTATTGAAATTTTGTACAAAGAACTCTAGAACTATGGCACATCTAACAAGAACTGTGAAAAAAATGTATATTTCTCGAAAAAGGGGTGCTAACTTCACACGACTCACCCCGAGGTGGCGTCGATCCTCGTGGCGGGCAGCTCCTTCGAGGGGCGGCCGCTCAAGGGCGCCCGGATCTGCCACGGAACTGGCAGACCCGTCGTCTTCGTTGAGGCCGGTGTGTACCACTTAAGCTCTTGTTTCCTTCTGGTACACTTCATCCCTTTATATTTTCTTTTTATGTTCGTTGGTAGCATATCGATGATTTCCGTAAATATATATCAGTGGAAGCTATTGAACAAAGAAGATGGTGGTGCACTTTGCTCACGAAGGAAAACATCAACAAAAGAGAGAAAATCAGTACACTGCTCATGTTTTTTTAATGCCTGTTATCAACAGACAGCTCGCTCGTGTCACTCCTGCATCTTCTCATAATAAAACCAAAAGGTGTACATAGAAAAAAGTATTACTTTTGCAGAATACAACGAATTAAAATCAGCTGCAGCTCTATGTACTCAAAAAGTGGTAGTCATGCCTTACTAACCTTTTTCAGCAGGAGTGATGTTAACACCGTTCGATTTTGTCTCTGAATATGGATGTGGTGGTGCTCACTTGTACAGGAACTCTATTCTTCTTTCCATCATATTTTCAAATCTATCAATCTCTCTTTGATTCAAGTCTGCAATTTCTGAAACGAGATCTCGTTCAATAGAGAGCATCGAGAGTGCCGACAGTCTTTCTTGGTCCATAGTAGTCCGCAAGAAAGTTTTGATGCGTTTCAGCGAAGAAAAACAACGTTCTGCTTCTGATGTGGTCATTGGCATTGAAATTATCGCTTTCAGGAGCTTCACAGATTCGCTCAGCGTATCACAAAGATTGTCTGTTATGTAATCCAGAAAGCTCGAAGCTCCACATATGCTTCTGAACTCCTCTCTTCTATAAATAATAGAGAGTTCTGTTCGAAGTTTCTTTCCTTCCAAAAGAGAGTATCGTTCCATAGCACCTCTGAAAGAAGTTTCTGGAAAACTGGAAGAGTAAGTAGCGAATTTCTGTCGTAGAAAGAGAGAGGCTGCAAGTAGGTGTCCAGTGAACTTGACTCTTTCTTTTGCCTCGTAACTTATGACATCACATACTCCTTTTGCCTCCCGCAGTAGATTACACATCGCTGTTCCATCTTCAGTTTTCCCTCTTTCACGCTACTCGTGTAAACCTGTTGAATTTCCTGCACTAAAATTAATCAAGGAACGAAAAACACCAGGATTGGAAGATGATTCAGTCTCATCATGTCCTCTAAGGGTAAGTTCCAACGCACCACAGAAACGAATACAGTTAATAATTATATTCAATATGTACCTATTATCGGTAACTTTTTGGTTGTGTAATGCTACGGACCTTCTGTACCCACTGCCTACTTGGGTAGCTATATTTACATTGCCTAGACTTGCCGTATTCAAAACGTTATTTACATGGTCTCAAGAAAGTTCGTGTTTTCTAATTTTGCCATGGAGGTGTTGAATGTCACAGTCTCCATGTTTAGACCATGAAAGATCTCCTTCAAACAATAAACAAGGAAACCAAAATAAGGCATTTTTCATGTCACAACCACACAGCCATTCATGTCTGTTGTACAATTCAGAGTTAAATTTCCTATTGAATTGGCGACTTTTCGTTTTAACGGTCTGTGAAGTTGTTAAAGGAGGAGTCGGCCTACCTAGCCTCTTAATTTCTAATATTTCTTCAAACTTGCGCGAACTGAAGGGTTCAGAGAGCTATGAAATTACCTGATTCATTATTTCACGTATTCACTTGTCACTTGAGCCTCAAAATTCAGGTACTAGCACACGCTAAAATAACTAACACAGCGCACAGGAAATAGTTCACTCGCATCTACACCTGAACTGGTAAGGTGGCGCGAGAATCCCGCTTTGTTCGAAGATCCGATAGTTCCGTTTCCTTTCGGAAGAGTTTGGGCCCTCTTCCTGCGGCTGGCAGGGTGGCCCGGGTGAGGTGTTTATACACACAAGGCCCGCATACTAGTACAGTGTTGCCTAGCGTTGCCTCCACACCCCGCACCCCCTCTGAGACACACAAGTCCGCGTTTGCAGCCACAGTGCAGCCCCCTGTCGCCGTCGGCACGTTCCGTCCAACTCCACTGCGTTTGGCATTTGGAGCCCCGGCATTTCAAAAGAGATAAACGGCGCACTACTTCTCCACTAGTATAGAACGCTCAAAAGGCAAACACAGTTGAACAAATTTATTCCTTGGGGCTAGCGCAAACCTGCAAACCTATACAGGAGCCGCCCCTGATATATATATATATATATATATATATATATATATATATATATATATATATATATATATATGACCCATACATGTTTCAGCACTTTTGTGCTATAATCAGTGGGTTCTACTTTTATTTTTAACTGTAAATTTGTTGTTAACATATTAACATTTCCGTCGTTTACAACATTATGTAAAAGTTGCACTTATAACTTAATTGGCGAAAAGTAACATACCTTACATTATATTATTGTCCTCTTGTTTTGGTAGCTGTTATGCTACACACTATACAACATGTCATCTGCAAACAGCAAAACGTAATTTATTTTCTACAGTACAGTACAGGCAAGGAATATTGGTTACTGCAGTAACAGTGCCAATAGGAAAGTGTTTCATTCCGACAGTACCTTGGCGTTATAGGGCAGTAGTATGGCTCTTACTCAGCCCCGTACTAGAAAGTAGACAAACATATTCACACAGATACCTCATTTTGAAGACCCAGATGTGCAAGCCGAGTCGTTCAACGTTATGGTGATCGTCTTGTGGTGCAGTTCTTCTTGTTGTCTCCGTGCTTGCTAAGATAATGGGATGAGAAGTTCCGCCTTATGCAAGACACCTTTTTCTTTTGTTTCACCCATACATGTTTCAGCACTTTTGTGCTATCATCAGTGGGTTCTATTTTTATTTTTAACTGTAAATTTGTTGTTAACATATTAACATTTTCGTCGTTTACAACATTACGTAAAAGTTGCACTTATAACTTAATTGGCGAAAAGTAACATACCTTACATTATATTATTGTCCTCTTGTTTTGGTAGCTGTTATGCTACACACTGTACAACATGTCATCTGCAAACAGCAAAATGTAATTTATTTTCTATTTGCTATGTATTTACGAACGGAAATGAGACTGTATCACGTTTTCTTTCTGTAACTTACAGTTTTGAAGTTGTGGTACGTTTTCCTGTTTTGTTGGCGAAGTAAATGGGCTTACTTCTTTGCCTGTGTTCGTGTAGTAATGCAGTTTTTCGATTACTCAAAACATAGGCGGAGTTTTCGCTGCCATTACGTGTTGTTGTGGCTGTGTGGCGTTCATTTGTTTCGTAGCGTGTTCTGCTGGCTGAGGAGCGCGAGTTTGAATTGTATTTGATGTTAGTTGTGTGTGGTTTATGTGGGTTTGCCTGTGTGTGATGAGTACTGGGGCAGAGAGAGAGAGAGAGAGAGAGAGAGAGAGAGAGTGTGTGTGTGTGTGTGCGTGTGTGTGTGTGTGAGAGAGAGAGAGAGAGAGAGAGAGAGACTGAAAGAAAGAAATAAAGAAAGAAAGAAAAGAGAGAGGATTTGTGTGTGTGTGTGTGTTTTACTTGTATAGTTCTTCTATTATGGGGAAGAGAGTTTTGTTGCACAGTGATGTGTATTCATTGAGTACTTTCTTTCCTTGGGCTATTGATTTTTGGATGTGGTAGTTTTCTTCTATAGTTAATTTTTGGTATAGGCTGCTGCTAGTTTTTAGTATGTGAAGGTCAGTTTCAAAGTTTGTTGGGTGGTGGTTGTGTGCTACCAGGTGGTCTGCAAATGTTGAGTGTGTGCTATTGCATTTCAGTGCTCTGAGGTGTTCATTATATCTGGTTCTGAAGGTCCTGCATGTTTGGCCCACATATACAGATTGACAGCAGTTGCAAGTAAGTTAGTAGATGCTAGACAGAAACTCATTTCGTAGAGGTAAACGGCTGCAGCCACGAAAAACTCTATCTGTAGCACATTATTTGCAGTACCATAAAAATGCCTATCAGATCCGCATCTAATCAAATGAAAGTATGTGGATCCACACACCTTATCAAGTCTCAAACATCTATGATGTATATATGCACACTGGAGCAGCGAATAAAATTTTGTACGAAGGCCGGGCTTCAGACTGCGGTCTGTTGCTCACTTGGCAGACGCGCTAACCACTACGCCACCCCGGCACTGCGGCAACTGCACAAAACACCATAGCACTCCTCTGTCCTCAATACAAATTTCTGTTCACCTCTCAGCCAACTGGTTATTCCCCCTAAACTCCAACAGCACTGCAGAGGATCTCCAGTTATATTGGAATAGCACCTCAACATCTAACGAAAGGGTGGATCCTGCCTGAAATAAAGGCATAAATGCTTTAATCAAATGAAACTATATTGTTTCAGAGACCTTCTCGAGTCTCAAACATATATATATATATATATATATATATATATAGACTGAAGCGACAAATAACAAATAAAAATTTGTACCAAGTTCGAGATTCGAAACACACAGCTTCATTTGATTAACGCACCTATGTCTGTGTTTCAGGCAGGATCCACCTTTTCGTTCGATGTTGAGATGATATTCCAGTGCAGATGAAGGCCTACGCAATGCTGTTCCAGTTTAGAGGAAACACCAAGAGGACTTAGGCATGAATGGCAAACTGGACTGAGGACAAAGGCATGGTAAGGTACTCAGTGAAGCCGTGTAAAGCAATTGTGGTCTAGTGGCGTAGTGGTTAGCGTTTCTGTCTACTTAGGAATGGACCGTGATTCTAATCCCACCCTTGGTAATTATTTTTATTTTTTTAATATGACATATTCATTAGGACCAAATTGAGGAGCAAGTCTCCATGGTCATGGAACGACTCAGAACGTGAAATTATAAAAGAAGAGTAGTTATAGGTAAAACGAAACGAATATGAATCCTACGCAGACGATAAACCATAAGCCTAAATAAGCATAATCAAGAACGGAACATAGGAATTATATTGTTCCAGGAGTTTCTCGACAGAAACAGAGTGAGCCATGAGAAAACTCTTCAGTTTAGACTTAAAAGTGCTTGGATTACGCCCAAGAATTTTTGAATTCTTGTGATAGCTTATGGAAAATGAACGCGGCAGAATACCTCACGCATTTCTGCACAAGAGCAAAGGAGGTGCGTCCCAAATGCAGACTGGATTTCTGCCTAGTATTGAATGAGTGAAAGCCTGACAAATGATCAGGTTAGAAAGTACTATATTCAAATGTTCTACGTTTTTTGTTATACTTACTGACATCTTCCACAACCACGAGAATAATCTCATTTTTGGGTCTATGGAACGAAAAGCCTATCTAATCTGTCTAATCTAATCTGCTACCTCTTGAGAATAAACTGGTATGGTTAACAACAAGCGACAATTAGTAGAATATGTCCCGAGTCGCCCATGTCAGAATCCCACACTACTGGTCAGGCGTCGACAAGAGGTTCGCGAACGTACACCACACATTTCTCGACCCGTCCGTTTCTGAGCGAAAAATACCGTTTGTGAATCACAAGAGTTATCCCAAAAAATAATACCGTTCGTCATGAGCGACTGAAAATAAGCAAAGCAGGTTACTTTTCGCGTTGAATGATCACTTACTTCAGGTATTGTTCTAATGGTAAATAAAGCATCATTTAGATTTTGAACAACATCCTGAATATGGACTTTCCACGACAGTTAACTGTCTGTTCGAACGCCTTGGAGTTTGGTTTAGTGTCACTAATCATATGTCCAGTCTGTGTACTCAAAATTTCAATTTTTGTTGAATTGTGTGTTAGAAACTGTAAAAACCGAGTCTTACTGGGATTTAGCATCAATTCCCTACAAGCCAGGAACGTATGTCCTGAACTGCGTTATTTGATACTGTGTCAAAATTGCACACAATTTCCTCCACTACCAAGCTGGTACATCTACATCTACGTGACTACTCTGCAAATCACAATAAAATGCCTGGCAGAGAGTTCAATGAACCACCTCTCTACCGTTCCACTCTCGAACGGCGCGCGGGAAAAGTGAGCATTTTTCTCGTGATGATCATTTATCCTTATTCAGGTCGGTGCCAACAGAATGTTTTCGCAATCGGAGGAGAAAACTGGTGGTTGAAATTTCATGAGAAGATTCCGTCGCAAAAACGCATTTTTTAAATGATTGCCACTCCAATTCACGTATCATGTCTGTGGGACTATCTCCCTTATTTCGCGATAATACAAAACGAGCTGCCCTTCTTTGTACTTTTTCGACGTCATCCGTCAGCCCCACCTGATGCGGATCCCACATCGCACAGCAATCCTCTAGAACAGGGCGGACAAGCGTGGTGTAAGCAGTCTCTTTAGTAGGCCTGTTGCACCTTCTAAGCGTTCTGCCAAAGAATCGCAGTCTTTGGTTTGCTCTACCCACAATATTATCTATGTGATCGTTCCAGTTTACGTTATTTGTAACTGTAATTCCTAAGTATTTAGTTGAATTTACAGCCTTCAGATTTGTGTGACTTATCTCATGTGAATAACTTCACACTTCCCTTTATTCAGGGTCAACTGTCGCTTCTCGCACCACCCAGACATCTTACCTAAATCATTTTGCATTTCATTTTTGTCACCTGATGACTTTTCAAGACGGTAAATGACAGCATCATCTGCAAACAATCTAAGACGGCTACTGAGATTGTCTCCTATGTCGTTAATATAGATCAGGAACAATAGAGGGCCTATAACACTTCCTTGGGGAACGCTGGATATTACTTCTGTCTTTCTCGATGACTTTCCGTCTATTACTATGAACTGTGACCTGACAGGAAATCACGAATCCAGTCGCACAACTGAGGTGATATTCCATAGGCAAGCAGTTTGGTTAGAAGATGCTTGTGAGCAACCGTGTCGCAAGCCTTCTGGAAATCTAAAAATATGTAATCAATTTCACATTCCCTGTCAATAGCACTCATTACTTGATGAGTATAAAGAGCTAGTTGTGATTCGCAAGAACGATATTTTCTGAATCCGTGCTGACTATGTGTCAATAAATGGTTTTCTGCGAGGTACTTCATAATATTCCAATACAGTATATGTTCCAAAACCCTACTGCAAATCGACGTTAGTGACATGGGCCTGTAATTAAGCAGATTACTCCTACTTCCCTTTTTGGGTATTGGTGTGACTTGAGCAATTTTCCAGTCTTTAGGTACGGATCTTTCTGTGAGCGAGCGGTTGTATATAAATGCTAAATATGGAGCTATTATATCAGCATATTCTGAGAGGAACCTGGCCGGTATATTTTCTTGATCGGAGGCCTTGCCTTTATTAAGTGATTTAAGCTGCTTTGTTACACCGAGGATATCTAGATCTGGGTAGTTGTTCTTGATTGGAATTCAGGAGTATTTAATCCGTCTTCTTTGGTGAAGGAGTTTCGGAAAACCGTGTTTAATAACCTGCTTTGGTGGCACTGTCAACAGTGACTTCACCGTTGTTATCGCACAGTGTGTGTGAAATCTTATGGGACTTAACTGCTAAGGTCATCAGTCCCTAAGCTTACACACTACTTAACCTAAATTATCCTAAGGGCAAACACACACACCCATGCCCGAGGGAGGACTCGAGCCTTCGCCGGGACCAGCCGCACAGTCCACGACTGCAGCGCCTTAGACTGCTCGGCTAATTCCGCGCTATCGCACAGTGAAGATATTGATTGCGTATATATCTCTCAATTGCAGTCGATACTATCTCTTTGAAAGCATTCCACAATTTTTCTACACTTACATGATCAGATCGGAAAAAGTGAGGACTGTCGCTTAAAAAGGCGTTAAGAGCATTTCCATCAGCTTTTTTAAATAGATATACTTTGCGTTCCTTTTTGATGGCTGTAGGTGTTATGGTATTCAGCCTGTCAGCAACTGCCTTGTGGTCGCTAATCCCTGTATTCGTCACGATATTCATTATTTGTCCAAGATTATTTGTTACTAAGAGGACAAGTATGCTTTCGTAACCATTTACGCTTCGAGTGGGCTGATGAACTAATGTTTCAAAATAATTTTCTGAGAAAGAATTAAGTACAATTTCTGATGACGTTTTGTGTCTGCAGCCGACTTTTAACGTAAAATGTTTTCAGAATGCTGACATTTTTTGGTCAAGAAAGAAGAGCTTTTTTTATTTTCGTGGAGCTTGGAGGGATGCTGATGCCTTCTTACACATTGCGGTTATCACTCTGTCACATTTAGATTTTCATCTGTTATTACTCGTAGACTCCTTGCTCAAGGAGAGAAGTTGACATTTGTTCCATTTAGGGTTAAAGATGATAGGGACTCCTTATATTTCGGGCTAATGAGCCTTGAATCACCAACCAGTACCTTTTCGGTTTGGGATGGATTGAGTTTTAACCATACATACCGCTCCTATTTCGATAGTGCGCATATGTCGGTATTGAGAATCTCTACAGCTTTCAGGTTTACAGGTTTTGCACTTAGATACAAGTGGAGGTCATCATTGTACATGTGGTATTTGCAATAGGACAGGACTGACGACAGCCCGCAGCTCGTGGTCGTGCGGTAGCGTTCTCGCTTCCCACGCCCGGGTTCCCGGGTTCGATTCCCGGCGGGGTCAGGGATTTTCTCTGCCTCGTGATGGATGGGTGTTGTGTGCTGTCCTTACGTTAGTTAGGTTTAAGTATTTCTAAGTTCCAGGGGACTTATGACCACAGCAGTTGAGTCCCATAGTGCTCAGAGCCATTTGAACCATTTTGAGGACTGATGACACATAATTTACATACAATGAAAAGAGTGTACGACCTAAACCGAACCCTAGGGAAAACTGATACTACCTTCCTCCATTGTGAATTTATGATGCCAGGCCGGATGCATTGCTGGCGAGACTTCAGGTATGAGCAAAACCACTGCACTGCACGTGGCGAGAGATTTAGCCTGCTAAGTTTGGCAAGTAAAATGTCATTGTCGACGGTGTCAAAAGCCTTGCTGATGTCTAAGAGGCCCATGGTAGTTGCCTCTTGTGCATCCATGGCAAGCCTCAGGTCATCTAACTTCATTAGAGCAGATGTTGGGCTTCGAAGTTTTTGGAAGCTTGATTTGAAATCGGCTAGTAGGTTACTTGTAGTTAGGTAGTTTGCTAGCTGGTCGTAGACTATATGTTGTAAGGCTTTGGACAGTGAAGGAAGAACGCAAATAGGTCGGTAATCAGAGGTTGCTGTGGCTGGGTCGTTTTTAGGTAGTAGCTTAACTAGCCCCTTTTCCAGGCCTCAGGGAAAACACGTGCGGTTAAGGAATGGAATAATATATGTGTTATACTGGGCAGTACAGAGTCAATATTTGGACTGTGATGCCTTCATGCTGACCTAGGTATACGGACTGAAGCGACGAATGGTCAGTTTCCTGACCGATTGAAATTTTCAGTAGTGCACCCTCATTATTAAAAAAGTGAAAGGGATAATGCAGAGAATTTTAGACTTATTTCTATCCCATTGGTGTTTGTTAAAGTTACTGAAAAGGTTGTATGTACAAGGGTAATTGATTATTACAGTTCACATAATTTGCTGTCAGATGTACAGTTTGGTTTTATAGAAAGTTTAACAACTGAAAATGATATATTCTCTTTTCTCTGTGAGTCTCTGGAAGGATTGCTTGAAAGGTTGCGAATGTTAGGTGTCTTCTTTGATGTAAGTAAGGTGTTTGATTGTGTTAATCACAAAATAATACTTCAAAAGTTGGCCCATTATGTAATAAGGGGAGTAGCTCACATTTCGCTCAGCTCTTACATTAAGAAGTGTCAGCAGAAGGTCATTATCCACAGTACTGAGAATGGCTATGATGTGCAGTCTCAATGAGTCATACTTAAGAGGGAGGGGGGGGGGGAGGGAGGCTGGGGATGCTGATGCCACATGCCACAGTGGTCGGCGCTGGGGCCGCTACTGTTTCTTACTTGCACAAATGAGACGCCTTCTAGGTGATTCTAAAATATTTCTTTTTGCTGCTGACTGGGTAGACCGTCAGAGACAGAGCACATCGCGCTAATAAGCCGAGTATACCATTCGTTTGTTACATATTTTTACGAGCTTCAAACAGGAGCGACTGCAGTAATGGACTCAAATTAATTCATCCAAAGATAGGTTACCATCTCTATAAGTGGCTGGGTTGCAATACCTACATACATTTTATCTTCATTCATCTCCATGATTTAGATTAGCAACTAATATCCCAATTCTGAGTCTTTTACCATAATTTTAATTATTGTTTGTTTGTTTTACGATACGCACATTAATTTACATAACAAAGAAAATAAGTTGCTATTTTGGTTATTCTGTGTAGAGATACATATTTGCAGATTCTTGAGTCAGTTCCTAGGAGATGTTCAAAGAGGCATTCCACACAAATACTGTCCACATCGCATCGCTGTACAATGGGTAAGGGATGCGTCCACTAGTGACTCATCAGAGCCCTAACGTTATCTATCAACCATCCAGCGAGCGCCTGTTGGTGTCTATCATCTAAAAATTGCCACAATGCATTATTTAAACAAACAAATACACTTCTGCAAGAAAGTGGAACTGGCTCACCTTGAAAAAGAAATCGTTAATCTGATGGACTAACGTAAATGTCGTGTGACTAGGGCCTCCCGTCGGGTAGACCGTTCGCCGGGTTCAAGTCTTTCGATTTGACGCCACTTGCGCGTCGATGGGGATGAAATGATGATGATTAGGACAACACAACACCCAGTCCCTGAGCGGAGAAAGTCTCCGACCCGGCCGGGAATCGAACCCGTGCCCTTAGTATTGACATTATATCGCGCTGACCACTCAGCTACCGGGGGCGGACATCTAATGAACTGAGTGCCATAAAAATATGAATGTTACCAAATTAGGATTGGTTTCGAGCAGTACTGTCATTCTTCAGTTTTAACACACAAAAGTTGGCTGGTGTAGTAATACACCTTCCGGGTAATCTTGACTGAGGAAAGGTTGTAAACAAAGATCTGTCTGTCTACAATTTCTCGTTGTTTGTGTGTAAACTATGTGAAAACCTACGCTACTAATCCGATTCCTTTGATTTGCTGTGGTGCTGGGTATTCTCTGTAAGCAAATTGCATTTCAAAATCTGAAGAAATCGTATATGCTGTGGAAGACCGTAGTTTTAATGGAAGATTTTTGGTAATGACAGGAGACAGTACCCCAAACACAGCATTACTCTACTAGGAAATAGCACTGAGAGTAGTATTATAATCTCTCTCCTGATAGAAATCTTTTTATGAATATAATTCCATTTATACAGTTTATTCTTCATAAGCATATTGTATTTCAAAACCAGTATGAGTCTTATATGTCACAGAAGACTGTAATTTTAATGGAACATTTTGTTAATGATGGCGGGCAGTACCACATAGTAACACTCTACCTTAAAATGGCGATTGTCAGGCGTATTTTAGACTATCTCTTGGTGGAAAAATTATGTTATGCATCCAATTCTATAGCTCTGCTGGAGTACTGGCTATTCTTTGGAAGCAAATTTCATTTCAAAATTAGGAGGGTATGAATACGCCGTAAAAGACTACAGACACTGTAACTTTGGTGCTGCTAAGAGCCTGAACACACTACCAGAATTTCTTTGGATTTTGTGAAAGATCTTTGAACAACAATCTGCTATGGCAGCCATTGAAGGCTTCACGCATTGCTCTCTTGACAGCCAGACGCGTTTTAATTCAGACCTATCTATAGCAACGCTTTATTTTATACCTATTACGCAGTAGTCTCTGTCTCTTCAGAAGTTTCTTTATAGTGACTGTATACCAAGGAGGGTTCCTCCCATCATGAACTATTCTACTTGGTGTTTATCTGTCCAGTGCAAGAAATGTGAGCTACAGTTCCTCTACTTGCTCCTGTCTTGAGCTGAAAGTTTCCGGTTCCTCATTGAGATATGACACTACTGCTTCTTTGTCTAGTCTGATGAACATGTAAGTCATTCTGCTTGTTTTAGTTGCCCTTTGTAACTTGGTGTTCATTTTTGCTACAGCTGCATCATGGCCACTGAACCAGTTTCGATGTGGACATCCTCAAAGAAGTGAGGTTTGTTTGTTGCCATTTGAAATAATACGAGGGTCACTCAGATAATAATAAACGTTATGCTTTAACATATGACTGCATCCTCTCACCGCCATCGTCGACCGGCCACTGACTTTGGTACTTATCCGCTTCAGTTTAACGGCAGCTGTGATCCAGTACGGCGGCTCACTTTTTAGCTGCCACTTTAAAACGTGTGAGAAAATTGACGATCCCGCCAAGTATGAGGTGCGCAGTGTTACACTCTTTTTAAATGTGCAAAAAGTCTGACGTATCGAAATTTATAGACGGATAACTGAGATTTTCGGTAATGGGATACACGAAGCGTAAGTTCGGAGGTGGTGTATCATATTGAATGGCGGACGGGCGATATTCGCGACGAAGATTGATCGGGCTGGCCCTTGGTGGTGACTGACGGGCTCAAAGCAAGGACAGAAGCAAGATACAATAAGATAGGCGTTTCAGAATTAGTGGGTTGCAGAGGCCTACAGTCAGACGCTTCGACGACCATTAAAAACAGGTGGCGTGGAATACTGACCAGTTCAGTCATCCTCCTTCCAGATAACGCACGTCGGCATGCAGCGGGAGCGACACAGGACTGAGTCCAGTGGTTTCAGTGGGAAATGTTTCAACATACTCCGTAGAGTCCAGACTTAGACCCAACTAATTATCACTTATTCCCCAAATTGAAAGACTTTTTGACTGGACAACGCTACGGAAGTGATGATGAACTTAAGGAAGTCATCCGTCAGTGTTCAACAACAAGGCAGCAACTGTACAAGTGCCTGTTTGAACGGTGACTACGTAGAAAAGTAGCTTGGGTATTAAATTGTATGTAAAATACAGTTTCGTTTACTTATATTAATTAAAAATTTCTTTAGAAAAACCGCTCTTTATTTCCTGAATGAACCTTCTATATTTGCATCATGACTAGGTTTCCGAACTATCTGTTCTACGTAGTTTTCAGACAGAACGATTAGTAATGTTTCACAGAATGTCTTATCACGCACTTCACTAACAAAACTCTAATTATTGTAACTGGTGGTTGGATGATTATAGTCTCCTCTAATGATTATTCTATGATTAGGGGACCTAACGTACGAGCGAACAGAGGTTTTCTCTAAAGTTTTCGTTTACTCCAGGAGTTGAGTCTGGTAGTCAGTAGAAGGATCCTATTATAATTTTATGCCCACCCCTAGTACTGAGTCTTGTCCAAACAATCTTCCCTGCAGCTTCAATTTCTACCTTGGTGGATCTGAGTTTCTTGTCTACTGCGACAAATACATCACCCCCATTTCCCATTTCACTATCCTTACTGTAGACGCTTAAATTTTCGCCGAACATCTCACTGCTGTCAACTTCAGCTTTTAAGCAGCTTTCTGTGCCTGGTACTATGTGAGCTTCAATGCTTTTAGGAGCTCTCCTAACTCTGACACTTTGTAAGCAATGCTCGGCACACACATTTCTTTGGATCTTACACTGATACTTCTGGATTTCCTACAGCTGTTGTTAACTGTATTGGATGGAGAGCCACCTAGTCAAAAAAAAAAGAAAAGGCAGCTGCCTCTGATGTGTGGTGCACACGCACCAGACCCAATTAATGGTACCCTGCAACCCGCGACCGTATGACACAAGTCTAGGAAGTTACAGCCTAGCCTATCACAGAAACTTCGCTGGATCTGGTTCAAGCGTTCCACTTGAGTCAGAACCAGGGCACCACGATCTGTTGTGAGGAAAATGCTGCAGATTGTGAGCGGTGAAACTACGTGAGCAAGGCTGGAAGTCTCAGCTTTCTGTGCCAGTCACTGGAATGATCCAAGTATGACCTCAAAACGAAGACGACAGGCATACATTTTTCCAAAGCGCGCCCCACTCTGCTTCCTCAATGGCTGTCAGAATAACCTCTTCAATATGCTGAACGAGGTCTCAAGGCATACACATTGAGCGCTCCTGGAGTTCCTTCCCGTCCATTGCTGCCATTTCCCTAAGGGCTGCCATTAACCGCCGTACGTTAGAACCGCCGACGATTAATCGACCATTGTCCCTTTGCATTCACTGCCCGTTGACACAGGACACAGCAAGTTTCCAAGAAGGTGAGACGAAACTCACTGGATCAGTTTCGGTTTCAGTGGAAGACAACACCTCGAAATTGCTGGTTATTTGGATGGATGCAACATCTTGAGATTTCCTGCCCCGTCTCCCCTGTACAGTACGCTTAGACCTTCCATTGAGAGGCCACTTACAGTCAAGTGGACGAGTAACGATGACTACTGTAGTTCCTCTCCACAGGAGAGGATAGTAATTGAGGTACTTCTGGTGTACAATTCTTGATAGCCCTCCCTACATACCAGTTCGCAGCAACTTCTAATCTCTTGAGTGTAATAGGAGTCGATTTCCAACTGATTACGAATAGCAATCAACTCATCCCCTACCCGAGAAAGCACACACAGTGAGGCTGCTTTTTGTCTCGTGCAATATTTTAAACAACAGTAAACAAATAGCTTATGTCTGGTGCAATATTTTACAGAATAATAAACAAATAAGTTGATACTGAGCTTGCTGATTGTCTTTTAATTTATGATTATGATATGCCGCATGTATTACCAGTAGCCTTCTGGAACTAAAGCGATTTAAAGCCAAAAATTAGATACGTATTGCGACAGCGGAAAACCTGGTACCAGTTTTACTGTTTCTCCGAAACGTTTTTCAGGTTATGGTCATTAAGAAAATTCGGCAGTAGCGTTAATTTATGATAAATGTAATATACACTGCTATTAAAAGAGATAACTAATGTGACACGATATGTTTCTTATTTATAGTATCTGTAAATCACAAACACCGATTTATTACAAAACAGGTTATGCAAAACATTTGTAATTTACGAAAACCTTTGCAAGCGTCCGAAACTCATAACGTTTTCCTGTAAATATATAATTAAATTTGGGAATTGTTAACTGTGAATGAGGATACAGTGCTCAATGTTTCTGAAAAGCACAGTTAAGCTTATAGTTGAAATTAGAATACTACACAATGTATCACCTTCCTGAAAAGCACGTGTTATGTTTACAATTAACGATTAATTAAGTTTTTGTACCTAAGTTTTCGAAAATAATTTATAAGACGCATGTGATTTTGCTCGAAGACAAAGAAAATACAGGGAGTTGGATGATACATGCAGTTATAAGTAAATTTCAAACTGCATGGAATTTGCAACTTACGAGTAGAGGATATGGCGTCCCCCTTTTACACTAGCGTGCCAAAGATGAACACTGCAACGTGAAATGTAGGGCACAACAAACGCTCATTCACTTGAGACAGTTAGGAAAATACATAGCACAAATGTAAACATACATTGGTTGGTCCATGTGGAAAGGTATGTTGTTTCGTTTACCTACAGATCTACTGAAGAAATCACCTACAAAAGGTGCCGTAGGTTTATTAGCAGACTGTGAGACAAAATGTTCAGCACTTGCTGCGAGAAACTACCTGCAACTTTGTCGGACTTGCAAAGGACTGCCTGGGTTATCACGGCGGAAAAAACGTAGGTTACAGACAGATGCCCTACATCGGTTTTTATAAAACGCTACGTATGTGTTAGAGAAGATTCCTAATGAAAGGTGTTGTACGACAAAGATAGTAATCGTGAATGTTCCTAAGAAAACTCCATGCCAGATGAAGCACAGAGACCTAAACTGGAAGACGGCATGGGTGAATCCATCAGTTCACAGACACGCTCAGAGGCGTATGTGTTTATAAATGGTTTAATCTCAACAGTATCGTGTCGCATAATGTGAAGCTCAGAAGTGATCCATACTGCCAGCATTGCACTATGGCTGTCACACTCATACCCGAACAGTAGGTTACTGCAAAATTACAGTCCTCTTCAAATGAATAATGTTTAAATCAACAAGAAATTAACGTACATGCACATCAAAGCATTCAAGACAAGGACACTTGCATGGTTTAGATATTCGTCTTCGATGAGAGACGAGTAAATGTAGTGGTTCTTTGCTGTCATGAGGAATTCAAAGGAACCCCCAAAATTCCTAGTTGTGGTGTGCATTTTAGGGACGAGAATCTATAACTGTTCTTTGCTGTTACGCGGAATTCAAAAGAAACCATAAATTTCTTAGTTATGGTGTGCATTTTAGGAAAATAACGAAGGAGTATACGCTGACAAATGATCCTTGTGATGAGATGATTTTAATAACAGCTGATCACTGGAAATATTCTTGGTATGTACAGAGTGCGATAAAAATATTAAGATGGATAATATAACGTTCATTGTGGCAAATTGCAACTTGTCGATGTTGGGCCTACATTCTGAAGCATGGGCTTTCCCCCTTGATCTATGCGCCTCTGCCGGCTACTTCCTGCTGACCACTAGCTACCACACGTGAGCGAATTTCTTAGCGGCTAGTACCTTGTGCGACAGAGATAGATGACATTCACTTCCCCAGTCGCTCTCCCTCGAGAGAGAGAGAGAGAGAGAGAGAGAGAGAGAGAGAGAGAGAGTGTTGTGTGTGTGTGTGTGTGTGATGCTATAACCATTACCGGCCGTTGTGGCCGAGCGGTTCTAGGCGCTTCAGTCTGGAACCGCGCGACCCCTACGGTCGCAGGTTCGAATCCTGCCTCGGGCTTGGATGTGTGTGATGTCCTTAGGTTAGTTAGGTTTAAGAAGTTCTAGGGGACTTATGACCTCAGCAGTTAAGTCCCATAGTGCTCAGAGCCATTTTTGAACTATAACCGTTATCCACATCAAGTACACGTTCTCGTCTGCGTCAAAGGTAGACGAATTTCTCCCTCTCTCTCTCTCTCTCTCTCTCTCTGGCTGTCTAGTTGCCTGTGGGACGCATCCACCTGCTGGTGTTGGCCAAGGCTTATGATGTCGAGATGGCTTTGGCCTTGGATGAGCGGCAGTTCGCCAGGTCAGACGGTGTACGTGAGGCAGCAGCGCTGGCAACGCGCACTGCACCGGCTATCTATTCAGATACTACGCAATACTACTCCTCGTATTTTTTAAAGTTTCTCTTAAATATAGGGCATTTCTGTACCGTTCCTACCTTTTGTCTGTGTTGGATTTGGGCAGTCGTTTAAAGAGTAAATTTAGCAATGCGTGTAAATTTTAGGACTTTTCCATCGTTATTTACAAGTCTGCTACAATCCTACTTCTCTAAGGCGATCTTATAGTGACGTCACCTACTAATAATGCAGAGGCGAGTTTCTCGTAGATTTACTTTTAATGTACAGGATGAGCACAAAGCCTTGCCCTGATTATAAAAAATTATAACAGAATAACCGTTTGACATAATAATTTACATTTGATGCCGTTACATAGGTTAGTGTTGTGACCAACAGATGGAGCTAGTGCTCCACAACACCGACGCGGCCTGTTAGGTCACGTTAGTTGCTGGCGAAATGGCGACGAAGGAGGAGAAAGCGCAATGTGTGCTCTGGTTTCACGAAACGAAATGGCCCTTCAGTGTTCAGCGTAAATTTCGGGCTTCTTATGGCCGCAGCCCTCCTGACGTTAAATCAATAAAGCGATTGTATGGAAAGCTTAACGAAACAGGCAGCGTTGAAGATCGTCCTTGAAGTGGCAGGCCTCGTGTGAGTGATGCAACTGTTGATCGTGATCGACGATCGTTTCAACGGAGTCCGCATCAACTCGTCAAGCATCACGTGAACTTCAAATACCGCCAGCAAGTGTGGTGAAGATTCTTCATGAAAGGCTTAGGTTGCACGCTTACAAAGTGCAAATCGTCCAGGCCTTGCAACTGAATGATTTGCTGATACGTGGTGAATTTGCAACTGAGATTCTCAACAGGATTGATGGCGACAGCGATTACTTAAATGGCATATGCTTTACCGATGAATCCATCTTTCATGTCAATGGAATGGTAAATAGGAATAATGTCCGTTTATGGTGTTCAGAGTCTCCACATGCTACTGTACAGTTACAGTGAGACAGCGAAAGAGTGAATGTTTGGTGCGGCGTCATGCATAACACGGTTTCTGGACTGTTTTTCTTCGCGGAAAAATCCATTACCGTTAACATTTACTTAGTAGTTTTGCAACAGTTCATTGCCCCACAGTTAGAAGAATATCAACCACTGATTATTTTCCAGCAAGATGGAGCAATCCCCACTGGGCTTTGATAGTACGTGATTTCCTGGATGAAACATTTCCAGATCGGTGGATTGGAAGGAACGGTCCAACACCCTGACCAGCCCCCTTTCCAGAGATTACGCCCCTTGACTTTTTTTCTGGGGCTATATCAAGGACAGAGTCTTCGTCCCACCAGTTGCTGAGACTAACTGAAGGCTAGGATACAAGCTGCTGTGGGTACTGTGACAGAACAGACGTTACGAAACAAAACATGGTTCAATTGGCTCTGAGCACTATGGGACTTAACTTCTAAGGTCATCAGTCCCCTAGAACTTAGAACTACTTAAACCTAACTAAGCTAAGGACATCACACACATCCATGCCCGAGGCAGGATTCGAACCTGCGACCGTAGCAGTCGCGCGGTTCCAGACTGTAGCGTGTAGAATCGCTCGGCCACCCCGGCCGGCGTTACGAAACACCTGGCGGGAACTGGAATACCGCCTCGACATTAATTACGAAGTTAAGTGGTCTTATAAAAAACTAGTACCACTAACCTATGTAGCAGCATCAAATGTAAATTATTATATCAAACGGTTATTCGGTAAAACATTGTTATAATCAAGGCAAGACTTTGTGCTCACCCTGTATATTTGTTGCAGTATGAAATATTGGTGTGTTTTTGGAAATATGACCCCGCGCTAATTGTTTATCATAGGATATGGCGTATTTGTTTAAATATCATACTAGGAAAATTATTCAGTCTTATATTTAATGTCAAAGTGCTTTATGTCATAAATTAGTTAATATTTTCAGTCGTTTTGCAGGATATGCTATGACCTCGTAAATTACATTAATCCAGCCATGTCTGTCATGCTCTGTAATGTCAAAGTATCTTATGGTAATATTTGCTGCAATTTCCTAAGTAGGATGACTCTTCTGATGACGATACTCTCACTATGGCGTAAAGACCTCAAATGACAAACTGAAATTAATTAATTACTGTGCTGATAAACCCCTTACGTTATTTGATTTTCAAACAGCTGAGCAAAACTGAACGCACTCAGACATTTCTCTCTTTACTTATTCTGATTATCAATAAACTGACACACAATATTTTTAGTGCAACGCAATCTGACTTTCAGTAATCCCTACAAAAGAGTGGCCGTGACTGACAATAACCTATACCTTTCATGAATCACTTACCTCACAAAAATCTTCGTTACTCGAACTACTGCAATACAGCGAGCGCCAATACTGCCAGCTAAATAAAAGATTCTAACTACTGAAGTCACTAGTCACTAACTACTGATAGGCATAGTTAGCAAATGAAAGATTTTTATAGAGAACAAACAATGTATTTACCTTAATAGTGTTCAAAAGTCATTATATATATATATATATATATATATATATATATATATATATATATATATATATATATAATGACATCCAGTCTTACAAATTTACTCTCTCTGATGGACACACGTTCAGATCATCCGCTCTCATAACTCCGCCATCTCTCTCCCCCCCATCCACCACTGCCGGCGGCTCACCTCCAACTGCGCAACGCTACGCGCTGTTAACAGCCAGCTGCCCAACACTACAATAGCAAATTCCAACAATGCAAACCAGCCACATACTGCACACAACACAGTCAGTGATTTTCATATAGAGCGGTACATGGCGTTACCAACATAAAAACCTAAACAGCCTACTTACAAAACCACATACAATTGGAATAGTAATAGAAAGGGGGAGAGGAAGGGGAAATTGATTCCTAATGGTGAATGGGGTGAGTGGCATGACCTTTCATTTTCCGCGATTTTTATGACCCACAATTGCCCTAGATGCACTGGCCAGATATCAGGCTACATCGTGACCTTGAATGTACCACACACAAGTGTCCCTCAGGTGCGGGTGTCGAAAGGGAGGACACACGACATATTTGGTTACATTCTGACATTGCAAGTACCTCACGAAACTGGCGAATAGGCTTGGGCAGAGGGCGGGCGGGATTCTCCAGACTTGTTGTTGTGACGGTGGGATAAGATTGTTATGTGACCTTATATTAGTACTGATACTCTACTTGCGTCTCTAAGGACACTGTCTCCCAAGTGTGGTTAAACATAGATCTTCCTTCCTCTCCTTTTTACATGCCCTCTTCCATGTGGAACCTGTTGCTTCAAATCCTTGGATGCCCATGAGCCTTGTGCGTGTTCATCAGTTTTAATGCCAAAAGTGGGCTTGGATCATTATGGGTAGGTTTGCATGTTACATTGCTCTACTCCAACCCTTGTCCATGCACTGTTGTTCGGGGATGATGTGGCAGTTAACTCTCCCGGCTTTTCTGTCCTCTGCTTTGCAAAGACTCTGGCTCCAGCGACAACCCCTGCTCGCCGCACTACAGAGGATCTTCGCCATTCTCGGAGCCAGAGACGCGGTCGCTGTCGGATTTCCTGCGAGGCCTGAAGGAGCGTCTGCTGGTGTACGTCTCGCTGCACACGTACAAGCAGGCACTCACGTGGCCGTACGGGCTCAGCTACGAGCGGGCGGACAACAACCAGGAGCTGGTGAGTGCTGCTCTCCGCTGCAGCTCTTGAACTGTCGACTTACATATGGTCTGCTGTAACTGAACCCTACTTTATGTATGTTACGCTACACGTGGATTTCTGTGATCTTTCCTTGCATTTCTTCCTTTCAGTATGACATATTGTACAACAGGAAAAAAATATTTTTGTCCTTGTTTTTATGTTACCCCACTACAGAGCCACCACCATATTTTAATCTTTCTGATAATTGACTCACTAGCCTGCCTGTCGTATTGAAATTTCAGCGCAGCCAATACTGTCCTTTCCCTCCAAGGCCAATGGATGGTTTTCCAAAATTCAAACTCTAAATATGTTTTGAAATGTATTGCGCACGTCCATTGCTACCCGAACAAGAAAAAAAATTGTGTAGCTAGTAGTCTCTGGTTAAAGCTTTTGCTGGTCAGAAGACGTACAGTGTTTCTCGAACACCATAGGGATGAAATCCACTCACAAGTCCATTTCTGCCTGCCATATTAGTTTTAATAATGTGTGTTATTCGCTTGAATGATTGCTGTTTATGATCCTAGAGAGGGCATGCAGTTGATGACAAGTTTTATAGCATCGAAACACATAGCATAATGGAACATCCGCGAACACTTCCGCTACTGACGGTGCCATTTTACACTTAAATAATCGGCAGACATGTGGATATGAGGTGGAGACGTTAATAAACATATGCCAAACTAATGTGTCACAGTCATTAGTTCAAGACGCTTTTACGGAGTCCAGCGAAGATCTGTGCCTACCGTAAACAGACATTTTTCATACTTTCCATAGGAATACATGAAGAATGCAATGCTCTCAGTGCAAAAACGTTGGACAGTTTCAACTGAACTAATAGGAGACTACGTCAAAAAATAATTTTAACTTTTTTCCCTAAAACACAAAGCCTCTCACTTAGGGATCAAAACATTTCACTTTGCTCTTGCTGTCGCCGCAGAGCCCGCACATAACACATATGACTAGTGGTTTAGAGTACCAGCGACAGACTTTGAGTCCTCCACGTTGCGGCTAGGTATTTTCACTGTTTCGCTAAGGAGGTGGGCCACCAAAAAGGTTTCAGGATCCTAAAACGGTTAGGATATCGTTCATATACACTTCATAATCTATTAGGAATCCTTATGAAACACACGTTTCTCCTGACGGAACGTCATCTGTGATAAATTCCGCTACAGCTGTAAAAATTATTTATTTCTGAAAAGGAATAACGACCTCGTTTCAGGATCTGTTTCCCGTCTTCAGGTGCACACTAAAATATGAGTCCATAAAAGATGCATAACTGAGGTCAAGATAGGTTAAAATATATTAAAATAATGCATCCCTAGTACATAACGTGACCTAGGATTGATGAGGATACTCTTTCATGCCATGTACCAGGGATGCACTACTTTAACGTATTTTAACCATAGTTATGCGTCCTTTATGGCTCACATTTTAATTTGCACCTGTGCACCTGACGCTGGGACGCAGGTGCTGAAAGCGGTTTATGCCTCTCTTTTTAGAAATAAATAATTTCGATGGCTGTGGCGGATTTTGTCATTCATGACTTTATAAAACATTGCGGTTTGATAATTGTAGTTTGCTAAGAGTATTACCGGAAATGTTTCTTTCCTGACTCAATAACAGTAAGTGTGTATTAGTACAGTGGAATGTGAAACAGTTACTTGAAGACTTGGATGAAACTTATGTTCATTGATGTAAGGTACGAAGCTAAGAAAAGTTTACGTTTTGCAGATGGAAGTGGCCGGCATATCGGCGGAAGCACTTTCTAGAAGATACGGCACCAAATATCAGACAGGGACTATCTTCGACATCTTCGGTAAGTATGAACCTTTACACAGATAAAATACCCAATCTTTCAATAACGTGAGAGCACATGAGTTCTACTTCAGCCCGCAAACTAGTTCTCAGCTTTTTTTCATTCTCCGCAAGTTGTAGCTCAGTAGCACACTTGATAGTGGTAGAGAACGGAAATACCACATGAAATACTTCCCATCTTTCTCTTCTTTCATAGAAAATCATCTTAAATTTCTGAGTGGCACCACAATGAACTGGGCAGTTGACTCTCTCCCAGAGAAGGTGCAGACGATATTCACATTTCTGCACGAACTGTGGCCACACATTCTAGTGACGAATCCATGAACATAAATTCTCTGTTTGTACATCAACTCTGTTTCCAATTTAACGCTTAAAATTTCTCAGCAATATTATCCGAAAATTGTTCGTGCCGCCGATATCGTTTGCTACTTCTCGCATTCAAATCTGTTAGGAAACATAGGACTACTGCACCTGAATTAGTAATCAGAGTTTCTCAGTCGTATACGAGTAGTTCGACCGCAGTTTAAGAAAAAGCTCTGTCTCAAGCCTCTGCGGCAAGCTTGCACCAAAGCGCAAATCATTTGACTGTTTATTATATTTTACTCTGAACTACGAGTAAATCATTTATAGAAACTACAAAACATAAAATGATTGGTTGATTGTTTATAAGAAACAATAATTTATTTCATTGAGCACTTCAGGCACACCTCTAAATGAGTTAAAATGAATAAAATTGCAGAGCAAAAGTTGCCACATAGTTCCTTGTTTAGTCAACATTATTGTTATCATTATTTTTTTTCACCCCATTACCAGGTTGAACAGCAGTTACAAAAGAGAAGGAGAGTCCAGTTTGTGGTATTAATGCACTCATATTCTAATTCACGAAGCCTGGCGCACTTTGTGTAATTTTACACCAGCATAAGCAGTGTTACATAATCGAGGTGCGAGAACGTTGTTTGTCAGGTAGTGCGTCTGTGGCTGACTGAAAGACTCTGGAAAGATCTCGATGACTTACTGCCTTCCACCCTTGCTCCTCTTCCGGCGACCGTGCTAAAGATATTGTCCTACCGTCTATTTGGCACCTAATTTCTGAAAGATATGCTCCATGAGGGGGAAACACTCAGTTACAAAGTTCGAAGACTTTCTCGAGTAAGTGTGAGAGGCACATATTTGCTTCTTCGAATATATCTTTGACTTTGCTATTGACTGGACACAATGCCGTTCCCGTAGGTTACGCAAGCACGGATAAAAGTTTGGTCCCCTGCTTGAGCAGTTGAAGGTAAACTGTGTCAGGAATTTTCATTCGCAAACACATTCCAGCTTACAAGAAAAGATGCCCCAAAACTTCGTTATTTCTGGGGAGCCGGTAAGCAGCTGCACACTGCATCTTCACAAAATCTAATATTTCCACATCCTGAGCTTCGTCCTCATTAATGTATCGTTTATAGTTACTGTCTGGCGACGTGCGAGTCAGTGGTTCAGCTCACACTTGAGGCAGTTATTTATGATTTGACGTTTCTAATCTCTAATTCTTACTTATTTACGAAATATTATTTGCTGGAATATCACATATTTGTGTAAATACGAGCACTCTCTACTGAAGCAGAGACTTTGTTCAACAACCGTGCTTTCAGTTTTTAGTGTTACTTCTTGTTGTCTTTGATCTGTTTACTGTTACTTGATTTCCGATGTAAAGTGAGAATATCAATTCATTCGCGTCCTGTAACTTCTACAAGAAATGTAACTGAGGAATTTTTGAAGTCAAAACATGGGTCTCTGGAGCACTGCCGACCATATTAATGACCTTCTCATGTGCCTTACCACTCATATTGGTCACGACCATCAGGTGTGTTCTATTTCACACTGCACACCTACTTACAGTAGGTGTAGAAGCAGAAAAAGAAAGGAATGATGTAACACTAACATCTGGTTAAGAATACTGACAGAATTCAGAGTCAGTTCATTTAAGTAACGATCTAGGTGTTACAAACCTTTACAACAAGTCGTACTTATCTGCATGTTGAAGAACATACGTTTTTGAATGCTTAACACCAAAGCTGCTTTTTATTTACTGGCTGACTAGTTTTGGGCTTTTCTATTTCCACAAGATCAGAGATTACTGATAATAAATTGATAATAAAATAATATTGATAAGAATATAATAATATAACATATAATTTAACAATAGAATAATAAATAGTATTGATAATAAAATAAATTGATAAGAAAATTTTTTGCATTACGTCTACATCTACATGGTTACTCTGCAATTCACACTTAAGTGCCTGGCAGAGGGTTCATCGAACCATTTTCATACTACTTCTCTATCATTCCACTCTCGACTAGCGCTTGGGAAAAAGGAACACCTAAATCTTTCCGTTCGAGCTCTGATTTCTCTTATTTTATGATGATCATTTCTCCCTACGTAGGTGGGTGTCAACAAAATATTTTCGCTTTCGGAAGAGAAAGTTGGTGATTGAAATTTCGTAAATACATCTCGCCGCAAAGAAAACCACCTTTGTTTCAGTGACTGCCACCCCAACTCGCGTATCATATCAGTGACACTCTCACCCCTATTGCGCGATAACACGAAACGGGCTGCCCTTCTTTGCACCTTTTCGATGTCCTCCGTCAATCCTACCTGGTAAGGATCCCACACCGCGCAGCAGTAATCCAGCAGAGGACGGACAAGTGTTATGTAGGCTGTCTCTTTAGTGGGTTTGTCGCATCTTCTAAGTGTTCTGCCAACAAAGTGCAATCTTTGTTCCGCCTTGCCGAAATATTATCTATGTGATCTTGCCAATTATAATTCCAAGGTATTTAGTCGAATTGAGAGCCTTTTTATTTGTGCGATTTATCGTATACGCAAAATTTATCGGATTGTTTTTTAGTACCCATGTGGATGTCCTCGGACTTTTCTTTGTTTAGTGCCAATAGCCACTTTTCGCACCGTCTATAACTACGAACTGTCTCTTCTCTGAGAGGAAATCACGAGTCCACTCACACAACTGAGACGATACTCCATAAGCACGCAGTTTGACATACGTCAAAATTACGGTAACACGACAAACAAGCCAGCACCACACGCAGTCTAATCCAATACGTACAAGTTCTCCCTAGTATGTAAATATCGTAGTCCTTCGGATCACATGATGATGGGCAATGAAGATACTACAATTAAGAAAAGTACGAGTATATACCTATGGAACGTATATTAACTTAATACTTTGAGGGTTAATTACAGCTGTGACTTATTTTAATACAGATTTGAAATACAGTTAAGTGTGATGAAATAAATATAACGGTCCACACCAAGAACATCCTCAATACAAATTCATAAGCAGTTACCCATATTTGACACATCCACTCGCAATAAATTTTGTTTTCTTTAGTAGGTGGCGTTTTGAAATACGCAAAGCCCGAAACTAGTCAGCCAGGAAACAAACAGTAGTTTCGTGTTAACCATTTAAAAATTTTTCTTCAACCTGCAGGTATTTGCTTGAAAAGATTTAATGGAACCACAGTAGACCTAAATCAGGATGGTTGGATGGCGGTCTGGGACCTGCTCCTTCCAAAAAAGAGAACGATATCTGGTCGCTGCTACTTAAGATCGATCTGTCCCGTGTAGTTCATTTGTCTGATCTTCCGAGTTAAAGTGCAAGAAGTCCGCAGTGGACTGGACCAATTTAGTGTTTATATTAGAATTGTAGTACAATTGATGGAAGGCTAATTTCCAAACGTCAGTAAAGAGCAAATAAAAGATTCTTCACATGTGAAGCGAACTTGAAGATACCTTGCCGTATAGTTGGAAGTCTTGAATTATTCCCCGCAAATGATCTACTGAGTGACTACTGTGCACATCAAAGCAAGATTCCCTTTCGTTGTTCACAGAGTACCGGCTTTCTCTAAGCGTGTATTTATGCACTTCGTCGGATGGGAATTTGATTGCAGCTGGGTAAGGTCAACAGAGAACGGCCAGATAAGGAAGACCATGTTTTTTGATTAAAAGTGCACTTCCTTTTCGGCATAGTTCCCTTTTGACGTTTCACGAAGTCATTCCATGCGATTGAGAATTGTTACAGAGACCAATGGTTCCCTTACAATTTGTTTCAACGCAGGCTATAGTTGCCTGATAATTGGGCTACTATCCATCGGTACTCGCACTTCTTTGAGGTGTCGGGTCACACACACTGTGGGATCCATCAGCATTTAAGTGAACTTTTGGACTTCGACGACGAATTTCGACGCACAGTATCGGTTGAATTTTCGTAACAGTAGTAACATTTCTGAGTGATTCGTTTTGTATTTGATTTCAATTAGCATCCTAAAAGCAATATAGTTATTTCGTGCGGCTCAACGGCTTGCTGTAGGTCTTTCAATTGGAAGCCACTTCGGCAACTTGCGTGCCCCTAAACTACTCTAATTATTGAAATGGGGAAAGGTGACGTATAGCTTCACTTGGAATCAGAACTGTGCGTCGTTCCTGGCGAATTTTCACATCAGAGGTGAAGGCTAGGTTAAAGAGAGACTGAAATATTTTGCGCTTCGCCCGGGATTCGATCCCCAACCTTTCGGTTTCTACTTGCGTGCTTTACCTCTAGACCATCATCTGTGCCTGCCGTTTTGATACGACTAGTGCACCTATCACGATTAAGAGAAGTATGACACAGAGTGAAGTCCTCTTTATTATTTAAAAACAAAGAATAGTGGTAAGACATACCACTTTGTCCTACTTGAAAGAATACACACCTCGACATTCTTAAAAATCTGAATAAAAAGAAGTATTTTGCAGATCATATTGTCAACTATATGTACCAACACAATAAAAGTAAAGATCAGTTGCATAAATGAGAACATTATGTCTCTAGGAACCGTGACCACTGTAACTATAATGAAAGAAGAGACGGTATGGGTCACTTGGAGTGTTTTATATGAATAATTGGCTTCGACCCGTAGTACCGGTAATCTTCAGATTCACATAACTATTACTCTGAGGCGCAGAAATTCATCAGGGCGAGAATTAGAACGTATCAAGCGTCTCATGCGGCGTCATTCCTCGTTATAATTTAGTTGCTAATGACTCCATGCATGCACCAGGCCAAGAACTTTTTACGAAGCGTTGGATTAGAAAAATCATCATATGGGATGGTCGAACCCGCCGAAAAGGAGCACATTTAACCACCAGGAACAGTGATATGGCTGGTAACCAGCACCCAGAGACAACCGCGTGGAGGCAGTGCCACTGTTGTATGCCTACCGTCTGTGTAGAGCAGGGGTCCGAACTGGCACGACTTTCCAATTGTCGAGCGCAGGTTGTCAGCTAGTTACCGTAGTGAATTTGCAGAGGAAGGAAATCCTCTAGGTATCTTCAAATCTTACAAGAGTTATTAGCAGGTTGGTTTCAAAGTGTTACAACCCAATTATCAATGCTCTGTACAGAATGTTCAAGTTTTCACATCATACTGGGTGAACATTAGGAAAACCGACAAGTTACAGGAGCGTATTCGTGACTACAAACAGAGGGACATAGAGTCCACGAACGTGTGTCCGAAAACGTATTGTAACTACTGTAGATGGCACTGACGAATATCAATTCCTCTGGCCGCATGCTATGTATTCATTGTGTGTTGCAGGCTGGGTGACTGTCGCAGCGTACTGTAAGCAGCAGAATGGTCGGAGTTTTTGTACGGCCCAGTAGATGGAATTGGTCGAGAGGCAGCACGGTTACACCAAAACAAGTACCCTCACAGCCACCAACCATACCACACAACATTTCAGGCCCTTTTCGGGCGACTGTCTGAAAGGAGCCATGATCACACAAACGCCAAAAAAGGGCTTGAAATGTTGCATGATACGCCTGGTGTCTGTCAGGGTACTTGTGTCGGTGTAGCCGTCCTGTCTCTCGACCGTTTACAGCTGCTTGGCCGAACACAAAAACCATCTCCGCTTGTTCCCAACACGGATACCGGACCATTCTGCTGCTTCCAGTATGCTGTGCCAATCAACAGCCTGCGTCACACAAGGAACAAACGGCACGCGGTCAGAGGAGCTTCCATTCGTCAGCTCCATCTACCGTGGCAACGATAAATTTCCAGACACACGTTCATAGGACCTATTTTTCTCCATTGCCAGTCAGGAATTCGTCCCTGCAGTTTGTCGGTTTCATTCGTGTTCAACCTGCATATAGAAGGAAATAGTGTAAAATTCCAAAATCCGTACAAGAAATTTGTTCCAAGTTCAACTCAGTCTTCCCTAGCGAGTACACATACGCGCTACATTTAGAGCGTATTATTGATGTTGTGTCATCCACATATGAGGCGGGTTCCCGGGTTCAGTTCCCGGCGGGGTCAGGGATTTTCTCTGCCTCGTGATGACTGGGTGTTGTGTACTGTCCTTAGGTTAGTTAGGTTTAAGTAGTTCAAAGTTCTAGGAGACTGATGACCATAGATGTTAAGTCCCATAGTGCTGAGAGCGATTTGAACCACATATGAGGGTTTGAGTAGTTCACAAACAACTTCAGGGGTGTGAATATCTTGCTTTCAACCCACGTGCTATGTCGTAGTTCCGATTACTGCTTTCGGATACTACTGGCTACCATTGTATGTTCAGTCCGATACTTCAAGAACTAGATGTACTGATAAAAGACAGAATTCTGGCTCCACAATCACCATATTTGGACTGCAGTTGTGAAGTGTGTCGAAAAAAAAAAAAAGAAGAAGACCATTTGTCCCTGAAGCATTTCTCCAGCAAGCCATAGCTTTTATCGTATTCCATATTATTCAAATTGTCAGCCCCAATAGCAGAGTGGTCAACGTGGCGGATTGCCGTCCTATGGGCCCGGGATCGATTCCCGGCTGGGTCGGAGATTTTCTCCGCTCACGGACTGGGTGTTGTGTCGTCTTCTTCATAATTTCGTCCCCATCCGGCGCGCAGGTCGCCTCACGTGTCGTCGAATGTAATAAGAGCTGCACCAAGACGGCCGGAGCTGCCCCACAAGGGGCCTCCCGGCTAATGACGCCAAACGCTCATTTCATTTTTTTATTCAAGTTGGCAGTGGAGTAAACCACTGTCTAGGATTTCATGCTTGAATATCCATGAGGATCATGATGGCAGGTGCAACTAGGGCCAAATTGGCATGATTCATACTACTGTACGTGTTTGGATATGCAAGTGATTAGCATTTCAGCGCAACCGCACAAAATAGGTAAGTAAAATTTGCACAGCGGATTTCTCATTTAGATGTCGAATTCGAGTAATGTTTATGACAAAGTCTTTTTTCATAGCTAGTGCAAGGAAAGGAAACGTGTGGCAGCACCTTAGCCAGAAGTCGAATCGTGATGTATCGAGACGGCATTTTACTGTTCCCCGATACTGCGTACAGACTCGTTCTGCTCCCCGAGTCAGGAAGTAGACTTGTTTACATCAAGGCAAGCATCCATGCTGACAATATAACGGCGTCAGGGGCAGTACGGACTGTCAGCGTGGCGGCGTTGTTGCGGCTTCCTTCGATGGGGCGGTAGAGAGAGGCGCGTCGACAACAGCACTGCACACAGGAGTGGCACAGCGTCCTCTCTTCACACGAGTCCCGACTCTGCGTGCAGTCCGTGTGTGGAATTTCCGCGGAGAACGAACGTTGCCAGATAGCGCCCGTCATCCTCATACGGGCGTAGCACAAAGCTGTGAGGTTCCGCTGTGGACGTAAACACAAGCACTTCAGGATCGCGTAGTTGGTGATTTGAGGAGCATACGTTAAACTCGTGACGTGTTAAGGCCACTGACGTGACATTGTTTTTCGACACAATAGCGCCAGCCAGCGTGCTGCCCATGCTGTCTCGATACAGAGCGTGTTTGGGTAGCGCACTTTGCTACACGGTCTCCTGATCTCACCCACTGAAAACACATAGACTTGGGTTGGCTAGAGACTGGCACCCTACCACTCTGAAAACACTGTTACTGATGAAATCTGGCACAGACCTGAAGCAGCATTGGTTGAGTTATCTCTGACTGTCATCGAAGCGCTGGCCGGTGTGGCCGTGCGGTTAAAGGCGCTTCAGTCTGGAACCACGTGACCACTATGGTCGCAGGTTCGAATCCTGCCTCGGGCATGGATGTGTGTGATGTCCTTAGGTTAGTTAGGTTTAATTAGTTCTAAGTTCTAGGAGACTGATGACCTCAGAAGTGAAGTCGCATAGTGCTCAGAGCCATTTTTTTTGTCATCGAAGCGGCCGGCCACTGTGGCCGAACGGTTCTAGGCGCTTCAGTCCGGAGCCGCGCTGCTGCTATGGTCGCAGCTTCGAAACCTGCCTCGGGCATGGATGTGTGTGATGTCCATAGGTTAGTTAGGTTTACGTAGTTCTCAATCTAGGGGACTGATGAACTCAGATGTTAAGTCCCATGGTGCTCAGAGCCATTTGAACCATTTGTCATCAGAGCTCAGTTTGACACGGCGCACTGTTGATGCAACAGGTAGCACGATATGGTGGCCGTTGCGCAGTGACAGTTTTCGTCCGAAGCGCTGAGCGAGTTTAATCGTTTGTTCGGAAGGGCATGTCAGCTCAACCCACTGCTGTATGCCGTCCATTGCACGTTTAGTGACTGTACTGCTACACGCAGCACTGCATCGAAGTCTCCAAGCATCGTAGGTGTAGGAAGGAAGAGTTCTACATAGCCAGGTACGAGACATTGTTTACAACGTAACTAAATTTTCGTTGGAAGAGGCAAAAGAGCGGATAAAAAGCCCATTAAAAAGTACCATAGAATGAGTTCAGGCTGCTAATGGTATTTCACTTCAGACAACAAGAAGGGTAAAGAAAGAGGGCGTAAATTAGTTACCACACCTCTGAAGGTTTCTCTACTTCAGGAAAAAAAGTGGAAGAAAGAGAAAAATCTTTCATTTAGATGATTTTGACTTGTAAGTTGTGCAGAGATTGATACACAATTTCCAGGTGACAAGCAAACAGCAATCCACATTAATGTCCCTTTTTTCCATAATAACTAAATTTGTCTTTTAGTGGATGTATTTCTTCATTACGGTACCTACTCCATAAATTAGCCCTCATGTATGTTTTTTAATGTCAATGCATTACTTACACATTTTTTGTTATTAACGTATCTAATATACTACTGGCCATTAAGATTGCTACACCATGAAGAAATGCTGAAGATAAACGGGTATTCATGGACAAATATATTATACTAGAACTGACATATGACTATAATTTCACGCAATTTGGGTGCATAGATACTGAGAAATCAATATCCATAACAACCACCTCTCGCTGTAATAACGGCCTTGATACGCCTGGGCAATGAGTCAAACACAGCTTGGATGGCGTGTACAGGTACAGCTGCCCATGCACAGTTCATCAAGAGTAGTGAATGGCGTTTTGTGAAAAGCCAGTTGCTCGGCCTCCATTGACCAGACGTTTTCAATTGGTGAGAGACCTGGAGAATGTGCTGGCCAGGGCAGCAGTCGAACATTTTCTGTATCCAGAAAGGTCCATACAGGATCTGCAACATGCGGTCGTGCATTATCATGCTGAAATGTAGGGTTCGCAGGGATCGAATGAAGGGTAGAGCCACAGGTCGTAACACATCTGAAATGTAACGTTCACTGTTCAAAGTGCCGTCAATGCGAACAGGAGGTGACCGAGACCTGTAACCAATGGCACCCCATACCATCTTGCCGGGTGATACGCCAGTATGGCGATGACGAATACACACTTTTAATGTGCGTTCACCGCGATGTCGCCAAACACGGATGCGACCATGATGATGCTATAAACAGAACCTGGATTCATCCGAAAAAATGACATTTTGCCATTCGTGCATCCAGGTTCGTCATCGAGTGCACCATCGCAGGCACTCCTGTATGTGATGCAGCATCAAGGGTAACGGCAGCCATGGTCTCCGAGCTGCTGCAAACGTCGTCGAACTGTACGTGCAGATGGTTCTTGTCTTGCAGACATCCCCATCTGTTGACTCAGGGATCGAGACGTGGCTGTACGATCCGTTACAGCTATGCGGATAAGATGCCTGTCATCTCAACTGCTAGTGATACGAGGCCGTTGAGATCAAGCATGGCGTTCCGTATTACCCTCCTGAACCCACTGATTCCATATTCTGCTAACAGTCATCGGATCCTGACCAACGCGAGCAGCAGTGTCGCGATACGATAAACCGCAATCGCGATAGGCTACAATCCGACCTTAATGAAAGTCGGAAACGTGATGGTACGCATTTCTCCTCCTTACACGAGGCGTCACAACAACGTTTCGCCAGGCAACGCCGGTGAACTGCTGTTTGAGTATGAGAAATCTGTTGGAAACTTTCCTCATGTCAGCACGTTGTAGGTGTCGCCACCGGCGCCAACCTTGTGTGAATACTCTGAAAAGCTAATCATTTGCATATCACAGCATCTTCTTCCTGTCGGTTAAATTTGGCGTCTGTAGCACATCATCTTAGTGGTGTAGCAATTTTAAGCCGGTAGTGTAATGTAAAATTCCGAAAACCGTCCAAGATAAAATCAGTCTTCGCTGGCGAGTACACATACGCGCTACATTTAGAGCATATTATTGATATTGTGTCATCCACATATGAGGGGTGTGAATATCTTGCTTTCAACCCACGTGCTACGTCGTAGTTCCGAATACTGCTTTCAGTTACTACTGGCTACCATTGTATGTTCAGTCCGATTCTTGAAAAACTAGATGTACTGATAAAACACAGAATTCTAACTCCAAAATTACAATATCTGGATTGCAGTTGTGAAGTGCGTTGCAAAAACAGTGATAGAATAAAACACCGTTTGTCCCTGAAGTATTTCTCCAGCAAGCCATAGCATTTATCGAATTCCGTTTTATCTATATGGGCAGTGGAGTAAACCACAGTCTAGGATTTCATGGTTGAATATCCACGGGGAACATGAAAGCAGGAGCAACTAGGACCAAATTGGCATAATACATACAACTGTACATGTTTGAATATGCAAGTGATTAACATTTCAGCGTAACCTCACAAAATAGGTAACAGTAAGTAAAATTTGCACAGCGGATTTCCCATTTAGATGTCGAATTTGAGTAATGTTTATGGCAAAATCGAGTCATAGCTAGTGCAAGGAAAGGAAACGTGGGGCATCACGTGTCGTTATTAGACAGAAGTCGAATCGTGATGTATCGAGATGGTGGTTTACTGTTCCCCGTTACTACACACAGACACTTTCTGCTCCCCGAGTCAGGAAGTAGACTTGTTTGCATCAAGGCAAGCATCCATGCTGACGATATAACGGCGTCAGGGGCAGTACGGACTGTCAGCGTGGCGGCGTTGTTGCGGCTTCCTTTGATGGGGCGGTAGAGAGAGGCGCGTCGACAACAGCGCTGCACACAGGAGTGGCACAGCGTCCTGTTTTTCACACGAGTCCCGACTCCGCGTGCAGTCCGTGTGTGGAATTTCCGGGAAGAACGAACGTTGCCAGATAGCGCCCGTCATCCTCATACGGGCGTAGCACAAAGCTGTGAGGTTCCGCTGTGGACGTAAACACAAGCACTTCAGGATCGCGTAGTTGGTGATTTGAGGAGCATACGTTAAACTCGTGACGTGTTAAGGCCACTGACGTGACATTGTTTTTCGACACAATAGCGCCAGCCAGCGTGCTGCCCATGCTGTCTCGATACAGAGCGTGTTTGGGTAGCGCACTTTGCTACACGGTCTCCTGATCTCACCCACTGAAAACACATAGACTTGGGTTGGCTAGAGACTGGCACCCTACCACTCTGAAAACACTGTTACTGATGAAATCTGGCACAGACCTGAAGCAGCATTGGTTGAGTTATCTCTGACTGTCATCGAAGCGCTGGCCGGTGTGGCCGTGCGGTTAAAGGCGCTTCAGTCTGGAACCACGTGACCACTATGGTCGCAGGTTCGAATTCTGCCTCGGGCATGGATGTGTGTGATGTCCTTAGGTTAGTTAGGTTTAATTAGTTCTAAGTTCTAGGAGACTGATGACCTCAGAAGTGAAGTCGCATAGTGCTCAGAGCCATTTTTTTTGTCATCGAAGCGGCCGGCCACTGTGGCCGAACGGTTCTAGGCGCTTCAGTCCGGAGCCGCGCTGCTGCTATGGTCGCAGCTTCGAAACCTGCCTCGGGCATGGATGTGTGTGATGTCCATAGGTTAGTTAGGTTTACGTAGTTCTCAATCTAGGGGACTGATGAACTCAGATGTTAAGTCCCATGGTGCTCAGAGCCATTTGAACCATTTGTCATCAGAGCTCAGTTTGACACGGCGCACTGTTGATGCAACAGGTAGCACGATATGGTGGCCGTTGCGCAGTGACAGTTTTCGTCCGAAGCGCTGAGCGAGTTTAATCGTTTGTTCGGAAGGGCATGTCAGCTCAACCCACTGCTGTATGCCGTCCATTGCACGTTTAGTGACTGTACTGCTACACGCAGCACTGCATCGAAGTCTCCAAGCATCGTAGGTGTAGGAAGGAAGAGTTCTACATAGCCAGGTACGAGACATTGTTTACAACGTAACTAAATTTTCGTTGGAAGAGGCAAAAGAGCGGATAAAAAGCCCATTAAAAAGTACCATAGAATGAGTTCAGGCTGCTAATGGTATTTCACTTCAGACAACAAGAAGGGTAAAGAAAGAGGGCGTAAATTAGTTACCACACCTCTGAAGGTTTCTCTACTTCAGGAAAAAAAGTGGAAGAAAGAGAAAAATCTTTCATTTAGATGATTTTGACTTGTAAGTTGTGCAGAGATTGATACACAATTTCCAGGTGACAAGCAAACAGCAATCCACATTAATGTCCCTTTTTTCCATAATAACTAAATTTGTCTTTTAGTGGATGTATTTCTTCATTACGGTACCTACTCCATAAATTAGCCCTCATGTATGTTTTTTAATGTCAATGCATTACTTACACATTTTTTGTTATTAACGTATCTAATATACTACTGGCCATTAAGATTGCTACACCATGAAGAAATGCTGAAGATAAACGGGTATTCATGGACAAATATATTATACTAGAACTGACATATGACTATAATTTCACGCAATTTGGGTGCATAGATACTGAGAAATCAATATCCATAACAACCACCTCTCGCTGTAATAACGGCCTTGATACGCCTGGGCAATGAGTCAAACACAGCTTGGATGGCGTGTACAGGTACAGCTGCCCATGCACAGTTCATCAAGAGTAGTGAATGGCGTTTTGTGAAAAGCCAGTTGCTCGGCCTCCATTGACCAGACGTTTTCAATTGGTGAGAGACCTGGAGAATGTGCTGGCCAGGGCAGCAGTCGAACATTTTCTGTATCCAGAAAGGTCCATACAGGATCTGCAACATGCGGTCGTGCATTATCATGCTGAAATGTAGGGTTCGCAGGGATCGAATGAAGGGTAGAGCCACAGGTCGTAACACATCTGAAATGTAACGTTCACTGTTCAAAGTGCCGTCAATGCGAACAGGAGGTGACCGAGACCTGTAACCAATGGCACCCCATACCATCTTGCCGGGTGATACGCCAGTATGGCGATGACGAATACACACTTTTAATGTGCGTTCACCGCGATGTCGCCAAACACGGATGCGACCATGATGATGCTATAAACAGAACCTGGATTCATCCGAAAAAATGACATTTTGCCATTCGTGCATCCAGGTTCGTCATCGAGTGCACCATTGCAGGCACTCCTGTATGTGATGCAGCATCAAGGGTAACGGCAGCCATGGTCTCCGAGCTGCTGCAAACGTCGTCGAACTGTACGTGCAGATGGTTCTTGTCTTGCAGACATCCCCATCTGTTGACTCAGGGATCGAGACGTGGCTGTACGATCCGTTACAGCTATGCGGATAAGATGCCTGTCATCTCAACTGCTAGTGATACGAGGCCGTTGAGATCAAGCATGGCGTTCCGTATTACCCTCCTGAACCCACTGATTCCATATTCTGCTAACAGTCATCGGATCCTGACCAACGCGAGCAGCAGTGTCGCGATACGATAAACCGCAATCGCGATAGGCTACAATCCGACCTTAATGAAAGTCGGAAACGTGATGGTACGCATTTCTCCTCCTTACACGAGGCGTCACAACAACGTTTCGCCAGGCAACGCCGGTGAACTGCTGTTTGAGTATGAGAAATCTGTTGGAAACTTTCCTCATGTCAGCACGTTGTAGGTGTCGCCACCGGCGCCAACCTTGTGTGAATACTCTGAAAAGCTAATCATTTGCATATCACAGCATCTTCTTCCTGTCGGTTAAATTTGGCGTCTGTAGCACATCATCTTAGTGGTGTAGCAATTTTAAGCCGGTAGTGTAATGTAAAATTCCGAAAACCGTCCAAGATAAAATCAGTCTTCGCTGGCGAGTACACATACGCGCTACATTTAGAGCATATTATTGATATTGTGTCATCCACATATGAGGGGTGTGAATATCTTGCTTTCAACCCACGTGCTACGTCGTAGTTCCGAATACTGCTTTCAGTTACTACTGGCTACCATTGTATGTTCAGTCCGATTCTTGAAAAACTAGATGTACTGATAAAACACAGAATTCTAACTCCAAAATTACAATATCTGGATTGCAGTTGTGAAGTGCGTTGCAAAAACAGTGATAGAATAAAACACCGTTTGTCCCTGAAGTATTTCTCCAGCAAGCCATAGCATTTATCGAATTCCGTTTTATCTATATGGGCAGTGGAGTAAACCACAGTCTAGGATTTCATGGTTGAATATCCACGGGGAACATGAAAGCAGGAGCAACTAGGACCAAATTGGCATAATACATACAACTGTACATGTTTGAATATGCAAGTGATTAACATTTCAGCGTAACCTCACAAAATAGGTAACAGTAAGTAAAATTTGCACAGCGGATTTCCCATTTAGATGTCGAATTTGAGTAATGTTTATGGCAAAATCGAGTCATAGCTAGTGCAAGGAAAGGAAACGTGGGGCATCACGTGTCGTTATTAGACAGAAGTCGAATCGTGATGTATCGAGATGGTGGTTTACTGTTCCCCGTTACTACACACAGACACTTTCTGCTCCCCGAGTCAGGAAGTAGACTTGTTTGCATCAAGGCAAGCATCCATGCTGACGATATAACGGCGTCAGGGGCAGTACGGACTGTCAGCGTGGCGGCGTTGTTGCGGCTTCCTTTGATGGGGCGGTAGAGAGAGGCGCGTCGACAACAGCGCTGCACACAGGAGTGGCACAGCGTCCTGTTTTTCACACGAGTCCCGACTCCGCGTGCAGTCCGTGTGTGGAATTTCCGGGAAGAACGAACGTTGCCAGATAGCGCCCGTCATCCTCATACGGGCGTAGCACAAAGCTGTGAGGTTCCGCTGTGGACGTAAACACAAGCACTTCAGGATCGCGTAGTTGGTGATTTGAGGAGCATACGTTAAACTCGTGACGTGTTAAGGCCACTGACGTGACATTGTTTTTCGACACAATAGCGCCAGCCAGCGTGCTGCCCATGCTGTCATGGCCAACCTCGATACAGAGCGTGTTTGCTTAGCGTCCTTTGCAGCACAGTCTCCTGATCTCACCCACTGAAAACACATGGCCTTGAGTTGGCGAGAGACTGGCACCCCACCACTCTGCAAACACTGTTGTTGATGAAATCTGGCATAGATTTGAAGCAATATTGGATGAATTATCTATGTCTGTCATCGAAGCTCAGTTTGACGCGGAGTACAGCCGAGTTAGAGCGACTGTTGCTGCGACAGTAGCCGCCCAGTGCACGTTTAGTGATCGTACTGCTACACGCAGCACGGCATCGCAGTCTCCAAGCATCGTAGGTCTACATCTACATCTACATATGTATACTCCGCTAGCCACCAAGCGGTGTGTGGCGGAGGGCACAATTCGTGCCAAAGTCATATTTCCCCCCTCTGTCCCACTCGCGGATCGCGTGAGGGAAAAACGACTGTCTAACGCCTCAGTACGAGCTCTTATTTCCCTTATCTTTGAATGGTGATCATTGTGCGATTTGAAAGTTGGTGGTAATAATATATGCTCTACATCCTCGGAAAAGATCGGATCTCGGAATTTAGTGAGCAGCCCCTACTGTTTAGCGCGCCGTCTATCTGCAAGTGTGTCCCACTTCAAACTTTGTATGAGATTTGTAACGCTCTCGCGATAGCTAAATGTACCAGTCACGAATATTGCCGCTCTTCTCTGGACCTTCTCAATCTCTTGAATCAGGCCAACTGGTAAGGGTCCGATACAGAAGAACAATACTCCAAGGCTGGACGGTGTGGCCGAGCGGTTCTAGGCGCTTCAGTCTGGAACCGCGCGACCACCACGGTCGCAGGTTCGAATCCTGCCTCGGGCATGGATGTCCTTAGGTTAGTTAGGTTTAAGTAGTTCTAAGTTCTAGGAGACTGATGACCTAAAATGTTAACTCCCGTAGTGCTCAGAGCCATTTGAGTCAATACTCCAAGACTAGACGAACTAATGTATTGTACGCGATTTCCTTTGTTGAAGGACTGCATCGCTTCAGGATTCTACCAATAATCTAGAGTTCGCCTTACCCGTTACTTGTGCAATCTGATCATTCCATTTGAGATCATTTCGAATAGTCACACCCAGATACTTGACGGACGTGTAGGAACGGAGGTATTCAAATGGCTCTGAGCACTATGTGACTTAACTTCTATGGTCATCAGTCGCCTAGAACTTAGAACTAATTAAACCTAACTAACCTAAGGACAATACACACATCCATGCCCGAGGCAGGATTCGAACCTGCGACCGTAGCGGTCGCTCGGTTCCGGACTGTAGCGCCTAGAACCGCACGGCCACTGCGACCGACGAACGGAGGTGTAGGAAGGAAGAGTTCTACATAGCCAGGTACGAGACATTGTTTACAACGTAACTAAATTTTCGTTGGAAGAGGCAAAAGAGCAGATAAAAATCCCATTAAAAAGTACCATAGAATGTCAGGCTGCTAGTGGTATTTCATTTCCGACAACAAGAAGGGTAAAAAAAGAGGCCGTAAATTAGTTACCACAGCTCTGAGGGTTTCTCTACTTCAGGAAAAAAGTGGAATAAAGAGAAAAAATCTTTCATTTAGATGATTTTGACAAGTAAGTTGTGCGGAGACTGATACACAATTTCCAGGTGACAAGCAAACAGAAAGCCTCTTTTTCCCATGTTAAGAGGAAATTTCTCTTTTAATGGATGTATTTCTTCATTACGGCACCTACTCCATAAGTTAGCCCTCAAGTATGTCAGTTTTTTAATGTCAATGTATTACTTACACATTTTTTTGTTATTAACGTATCTAATATTAGCTCTTACTCACCGCATCGCTCGCATATCAGTAGTTTTGTTATAATGTCGTGTGACTAGGGACTCACGTCGGGCAGACCGTTCGCCGGGTGCAAGTCTTTCGATCTGACGCCACTTCGGCGACTTGCGCGTCGATGGGGATGAAATGATGATGATTAGGACAACACAACACCCAGTCCCTGAGTGGAGAAAATCTCCGACCCAGCCGGGAATCGAACCCGGGCCCTTAGGATTGACATTTTGTCACACTGACCACTGAGCTACCGGGAGCGGACTTTTGTTATAATGAGCTATGGTGAGTAAGTAAGGTAGTCATTTTAGGAGACGTCTGTGTAGGAAGAGGTGTAGAAACATATGTATAAAAACTGTAGTGCCAGTTTGTACGTACATAATGAATGTACTTCTATGATTTTGCTGTATGTCAAATTTGAAAACATGCTTTATATTTTCGATTATAATTAAAAGCGCCTTAGTTAATTACATTTGTGCAGAAGTAGAGTTTTTAGGAGTTTCTCTGGATCGCCTAGTACTGCAAGTGAGATTATTCCATAGACGCAACCCATCCCACCGAATAGTTTCTGTAAAATCGTTTGACAAAGATTGCAGGTTGCGCGCCTGTCAATGCGGAAAGCGGGCGAAGAGTGTGTCGTAGCATCAGCATTTTTCCCGGCCGCAACACCCACCGCTACCGCTCTCCCCACCCAAGTTCAGCCTACTGTACCACGTTATTCTGAGTGGACTTCGCACCCTGTATTCCCGAGCTCACCTAAAAAATGTCATCACGTTTCTTTGCTATTATACTGTGTATGCACAATAAGTACATTGTAGTTATTTTAGTCCTTTCTGATAGTGCAATTTCAGTTGTTGGTACTGTAGTTTAATGTTATATTACACTACTGGCTATTAAAATTGCTACACCACGAAGATGACGTGCTACAGACGCGAAATTTAACCGACAGGAAGAAGATGCTGTCGTATGCAAGCCTTTTCAGAGCATTCACACAAGGTTGGCGCCGGTGGCGACACCTACAACGTGATGACAAGAGGAAAGTTTCCAACCGATTTCTCATACACAAGCAGCAGCTGACCGGCATTCCCTGGTGAAACGTCGCTGTGATGCCTCGTGTAAAGAGCAGAAATACGTACCATCACGTTTCCGACTTGTAGCCTATCGCGATTGCGGTTTATCGTATCGCGACATTGCTGCTCGGGTTGGTCGAGATCCAATGACTGTTTGCAGAATATGGAATCTGTGGGTTCAGGAGGATAAAACGGAACGCCGTGCTGGATCCCAACGGCCTCGTATCACTAGCAGTCGAGATGACAGGCATCTTATCTGCATGTCTGTAACGGATCGTACAGCCACGTCTCGATCCCTGAGTCAACAGATGGGGACGTTTGCAAGACACCAACCATCTGCACGAACAGTTGGACGACGTTTGCAGCAGCATGGACTATCAGCTCGGAGACCATGGCTGCGGTTACCCTTGACGCTGCATCACAGACAGGAGCGCCCGCGCTGGTGTACTCAACGAGAAACCTGGATTCACGAATGGCAAAACGTCATTTTTTTCGGATGAATTCAGGTTCTGGTCGCATGACCAGCATCCGTGTTTGGCGACATGGCGATGAACGCACATTGGAAGCGTGTATTCGTCATCGCCATACTGGCGTATCACGCGGCGTCATGGTATGGGGTGCCATTGGTTACACGTCTCAGTCACCACTTGTTAGCACTGACGGCACTTTGAACAGTGGACGCTAAATTTCGGATGTGTTACGACACGTGGCTTTATCCTTCATTCGATCCCTCCGAAACCATACATTTCAGCAGGATAATGCACGACCGCATGTTGCAGGTCCTGTACGGGCCTTTCTAGATACAGAAATTGTTCGACTGCTGCCCTGGCCAGCACATTCTCCAGATCTCTCACCAACTGAAAAATTCTGGTCAATGGTGGCCGAGCAACTGGTTCGTCACAACACGCCAGTCACTACTCTTTATGAACTGTGGTATCGTGTTGAAGCTGCATGGGCAGCTGTACCTGTACACGCCATCCAAGCTCTGTTTGACTCAATGCTCGGGCGTATCAAGGTCGTTATTACGGCCAGAGGTGGTTGTTCTGGGTACTGATTTCTCAGGATCAATGCACCCAAATTGCGTGAAAATGTAATAACATGTCAGTTCTAGTATAATATATTTGTCCAATGAAAACCTGTTTATCATCTGCATTTCTTCTTGGTGTAGCAATTTTAAAGGCTAGGGGTACTTTGTTCAAGGTAAAGGCTGGTGCGTAGTGTGATTAGCTACATTCCAAATTAATCTCTTTCCGCGTACTGACCTGCCCGCTTCGTTGCAGGAGGCGTGTCCGGCAGCAGCGTGGACTGGGTGAAGAAGTGGCTGGGCGCGCGCTTCGTGTTCGAGTACAATCTGCGCGACACGGGCGGCTTCGGCCTGCTGCTGCCCCCCGCGCAGGTGCAGCCCACCGCCGAGGAGACGGCGGACAGCCTCGTCGCCATGATGCGCGAGGTGCTAGCTTGCACTGCAGCTCCACACTAGCTCCGCTCGCAGCAGTAGTGTACATCTAATTTCCAGTAGAACAAATTCAAACTTAGACCTACCAATGGACCTACCGCCTCACTCACTGCTTTCTTTTACACCAGGGGTGTTCAACCTGTCGATCGGGGTCGATCAGTCGATCGCCGTGGCTTTATGAGTCCATCGTTCGAAACCTTTGTTCGAAATTTGTTTAAATGTGCTCTTTTTGCAAAATATCAGTTCGTTGACAGTGGGTGTTACGTACAGTATTTGTAGGTAGTAAATCTGACTAGACTGTCTCCATCTCCTTCGACTCCACCTGGATTTAACCGTCCTTAACTCTCGCGTCAAGCAACAGTCTTTTCTCATGCATTTGGGCGTGAAAAATGGGTGCAGCTAAACAGAGGAAAACATGCCAGTATGGACACCTGCTACTGCACATCCAAGATCGATGGCTGATACAGGTATGGTTCTAAACAGATTTAGAGGACTTCAACCATCGATAAAATCTTTTGTGTCTGAAAGAGAGGAAGATTGCTCACAACTGTAGGGTCTGAGCTGCTTGTTGCAACTACCATTTGTAACTGATATGACAGTGAAACTAAATGGCAATGGGAAAGATCAGAGTATCGTAACTCTTACGTTTTGCATAAAGTTTTTCATGCAAAAAATTGACCTCTTGAAACCACAGTTACAGAAATTAAACGCGTAACACTTTCCTCAAATACAGTCAGAACGGTCGGAATTTTGGGTAGTGCCGCGCCAAGCTACAATGAGCCAACGATGTTTCGGAAGGCATACGCCGTCCTCCAGTCTTCTGGCAAACTGTCTGTGTCTCGCAGTCTGCCACCTTATATACCCACTAGGTGACAGTTAAAGCTTAAATCCCCATAACGGCCGCTCCATAGCAGTTTAACCGCCTCATGACCCTGTTACTGCGTGGCCCGCAGCTCGCGCTCGCTGTACACCGCCGCCCCAAGAAATGCAACATCTTGTCGCTCCCGTTTCCCTACTTCCAATATAAGGTTGCCAAGCTGCACTGAAAAAAGAAACCCCTATGAAGAATCAAGAGATTTGGCCCCACATATACTTCGATTGTCTCCTTGATTATTCTGTCTTAGAAACCACTCGGCAGACAAGTGGCGTGGAGTGGCCACTCAGTTTGAGGCGCCATGTTACGGATTGCGCGGCCCCTCCCGCCGGAGGTTCTAGTCCTCCCTCTGGCATGGGTGTTTGTGTTGTTATTAGCACAAGTTAGTTTAAGTTAAAGTAGTGTGTAAGTCTAGGGACCGATAACCTCAGCAGTTTGTTCCCTTAGGAATTCACACATTTGAACTTTTATTTGGCAGACAGGTGACAGATATCTTATGAACTGAAAGTTTCTCTGATCAAGGATGTTCTGCTTAAACTCACTGGCGGAGTCTTAATTTCTGTATTTGTTCTGTAGAACATGCAGAGAAGTACTTTTCTGACTCCATACATTGTGCCGAACATAATAAAGAATCTGTATTTTCTGCACTGTGTATGTCAATAACTCAGGGACTCGCATACATTTGCATTCGAAAAATAAAATATTTTATAGCTCTTCCAAGATTAATATGTTAACACTGACATAAAATATATTGAATGTGAATTACACTTGATAAAATAAAGTGGGACATACAAATACTATGATTTTTCTTAGTTTAATATCTTTTATTTCGCTTCTGTGCCTTTTATTTTGAAATCACATGATATGGACTGGAAATACGTACAACGAATCGTTTCACAGAGTACAGCTATATGTAAATTCTAGGCACATTTGTACATCAAATGCTCTTGTCTGCTCAAAAACATTTGTATTAAAACATTTATGGAATTTTGGTACGTAACTATTCATTTCCATTTACCAATATTCATTTAGTATATTTGATAAATATTTAAAAATAAATAAGGACGAACATTGTTTCTGCTGTACCACACAATTGCTTCTGCACCAAACTGACTTAATCTCAAAGTTATTACAAGGGTGCATCTTAAGCCCCATGCTTAGTCTATGTACTGCTCTTGTTTTGCTAAATACAAAATTTAGTTGATAATTTATAATATGGTATAAAGGTTAAAGGTACATTGTTCACTTGAACACGTAAATGCGAATGTTTTACAAATTTATACTCATCTTTCCAATAAAAAACTCTTCATGGAGTATATTTATCGATAGTGACGGAGTTTGAGAACTAAAACATTTTCACAGATAGTCAGGTATACTGAATATACCAAATACTATATACTGAATATAACAAAAGAGCAAGCGTTTTACAAATTTATGTGTGGTAGTTCGCTGGCAACAGTAACATAATTAGATATATTTTGAATGATTGTCCTGTTTTCTGGTATCTTGCTATTTTAGGAGAAATCAAGCATTGGTAGTCTAAGCAATCATGTTACTATTCTCTTTCGAAACTAATGGATTAATTGTAAGTAATACAGACACTGACTGCTCGGCGGTGAGATTGCTGCAGTAGTCTAATGCAAGAGCCGCAGTCGGAAAGAGTAATGATTGAGGTTTAAATGAGAGTCCAGTCGATCATATCTACATTGCCTACTGATTCTTTGAAACTTTCATAGTGCTGGAATGGTCCTTTGTCTTGTTTTTTTTCCTAATATAGTTGTAACAAGTCACCTAAAAAAAGAAGTATTATGTCGACACCTAAAGAACTTCTGTGCTCAGTAAAAGAAAAAAAAATTGTTTGGTGACCATTAATACCTAAAATGTCATATTCTTGAGCAGCCATGTAAGCAAATATTATAACTAAAATCTTCGCACCAGAAAAGCAGTAATGGTAACCTACTGCATGTAAGCACTGAAGAACAATATCTCAAGGAGAACATTCTGAAAGAAGAATAATCGCTTGTCAGGAATGGTAGTTGGCACCAATTACTTCTTCGAAGGTAGTTTTCGCCTCATTTAATTTAAAATCAGTTTAATTTTTGATGGGTTCATTCGTTCATTTTGGTTATTTGCATCCTCATTTGTATAATATTCATCATTTAAACTTCTTCTGACTGGTGCTACAGTCAGCAGGTGAGTAGGAACTCTAATGTAGCGTCACACTTCATACGTCAACTACTTGATACTTCGCTAGTCTGTTTTTAAAGGTCATTAAGAACTGTGTGATTCCAATATTAACGACTCTATAGCATCTTCCTGTGTTAAATAAAAGAAGAATTTTCAGCACATGTCTCAATGGCACGCTTTTTTCAACATTTCGATCGTTCTCTTACATCATTTATTTAAGACACCTCATTATGTACCTGAAACGCATACTACCTTTTCTCTACAGAATACTCAAGTTTCACTACGGTCTTCGTTTTTGTGTATTTTGCTATAGGTGAAAGATTTTCTTTATTACTTGTCGCAGCAGACATTTCCAGTAACATGAAACTTTACACGTGGATAATATCTACCGATCAAACTCCTACTGTTGCCTGTTGGTTAAATTTCAAGATGAACCTTGTACATTGAGATGACAGTGCTTATTAATGTAAAATATTTGTGTCAGCTGAGAACTTCATGTCACATTGGGGCTTTATAAGCCAGATAACAATCAAAAGCCGTGTCCTTCCATCAAAAATTTTGCTCTTATATCTGAGTCATCTCGCCTCACTTTGTTTTGACTCAAGTTCTTGTCACGTAAATTGAAGGTGGCGGGTCCGCGGGGGGAGAAAGGGAAAGGAAATGAAGGAATTCGTCGTGTCAGCTGCATTTGGACTTTATGTGGAGTCAGCGGTGACGAATGAAAATGTGTGTCAGACCGGGATTCGAACCCAGGATCTTCCGTTTAATAGTCAATTGCATTAACCACCGCACCACACAGACACAGTGTTCACGCAGTTGTGTGGGCTACCTGCAACCTAGCACCACCTACCCCCATGCTTACTACTTTCAGACTGCTGCAGGAGGTCTAACGTGGTTGTGCATTCACCCTGAAGATGTTAGATTTGTAGCCTATCGAGGCGACACAGTTATATGAATGCGAGGAGTCTTTTCTTTCGGACATGTCTGGAAGAACAGACACCACACTCTCAAGTAATCAAGTTCGTGTCACTAGTCTATCTGCATTCCTTCCCATTGGGGCCCTTTGTGGCGCCTGGAAGGAAGGAAACCAAAATACCAAAGTCCATCATTCCCGGATCGCTCAACTGTAACAGCACTTCCCATAAAAGCAGTGTTCTGGTTTTAATATCAGTTTAAAGAAGTAACCTTTGGATGAATGGAAAAAGTATAGAATCGCAAAACAGAGGCAGGACAAGCAGAAAAATCTTGACTAGCAATCTGGATTGCCTTATTATTTGTACTCGAAGTTCAGCTTTAGCTATATGAATGCCCAGCTTTCTCTATCGAGTTGACGACAATTTAGCTTCTGCGGCCAACAAACAACAAATGTTATGTTCAAATATGTGTGATATCTTATGGGACTTAACTACTAAGGTCATCAGTCCCTAAGCTTGCACACTACTTAACCTAAACTATCCTAAGGACAAACACACACACCCATGCCCGAGGGAGGACTCGAACCTCCACCGGGACCAGCCGCACGGTCCATGACTGCAGCGCCTTAGACCGCTCGGCAAATGTTATGTTGCTTCCTATCACAAACTGCCGATAGTAGTGCATACGGCCTTTGTTCTTGACAGCTGTCCAATAGTAAATACAGAGTGAGTCACTAACTATTGCCACCAATAATAGCTCCGAAAGTATTGTAGTAGCTGGAAGGCTTCTGGAACAAATGTTGCATGGGACAACGAGGGCCATAATATGACAGGTTTTTTGTTGCTAGGTAGGGTCGCGTCGGAGATATGACGTTAACCTTTCATTTTAATTTTTTTTCTTTAATGGGATGCTATAGTTCGGTACTCATTTTCTGATAGCGGCTATCGAGACGTATCCATTGATGTGTAACAGTAAGGTCTTTGAAGGTCAACGAAGGTCACAAATCTGGCATAAACGTCCATTTACAGAAGGTGTTCGAAGTGATGACCATTGGTATCAATGCAGTGCTGCAATCTTCTTACAATGGATTCAGTGGTATTCCTTATCACATAGCCACTTATCGAAGCATGTGCTCTGACAATTCTATCTCGCATAACTTCAGATGTAGCTGGAACGTCTTTATAAACAATGACTTTTACGAATCCCCACAAGAAAAAATCAGAGACGCCAAGCCTGGCGAACGAGCCGGTCGCGACACATCTCCGCGTCCAATCTTATGATTTGGGAATTGTCTCTGCAACTCATTTTTAGTCATCAGCGAAAAATGTTCCAGACACGCATCGTGTTGATGCCACATTCTATTCCTTGTTCCTAAAGGTATTTCTTCCAATGACAGATCTAATGTTTCGTGCAGGATTTTGGTGTACTTCCTACCATTAAGATTTCCTTCGATGAAATGGGGGCAATAATTCTGTCCTCCAGAATCCCACACAATACATTCACCGACCACGGTTTTTGGTGCGCAACTTGCCGCAGCCAACATGGGTTTTCACTTGCCCAATAATGCATATTATGGAAATTAACATTTCCATTGCAGCCCAGTCAGTAAATAAAATCAAATTAATAAATGTGTCACCCCTGTGAATCTGAAGTTGAGCCCATCGGCAGAATTCAGTGCGACGCTTACAATCAGTAGCAGTTAATTCTTGCTGGAGACTGATATGGTGAGGATGATATTTATGGTGATGCAGAACACGAACAACACTACTCTGGCTCATGCCAGATTCCCTTGCGATTTGACGCGAGCTAACACAACGATCTCGAACCACAGTACCAAGAGCACCGATTTCCGTTTCCTCGTTAGTAACTTTCTTTTGCCGGATATGTTTCGATGCGCTAAAGATCCAGTTGTCCTCAATTTATCATATACATATTTAAATGTACGACGTGTAGAGTGAGTACATTGAGGATATCTTTCTAGCTCTCACTGAATTTCGTTGGCATTCTGCTTAAATGAGAAGCATATCGACTTGTTCTTCGAAGGAATACATTATTCACATTCGCGTGATTCGGCGATACTAGTCTTACCGTTCCTATTAGTGTTGTATTGCGAAACCATCAACTGGTGTTTACATCTCAATGGCACGTTAGATGGATACGCCGTATTCGGGGAATATTTACTATTGGCACGACATACGAGACAGAATTGTCAGAGCATGTACTTCGATAGCCGGCCGGTGTGGCCGAGCGGTTCTAGGCGGTTGACAGCGATGAGACGCGCCTGATAATGCTGGCTCAAAACGTGACTGACCCACCTCTCCTGAACTTTAACTGCATGCTTGAGACGTGTATTGATACGTCGTTGCCCCCATACTCTTCTTCTACGACGATCTTCAGTGTCGAACATGTCCTGAACTCGTCATAAATGGGGAAGCCGACGTTACTGATGTAGGTTTCACTCCAGGTGTTGCTTTACCCATTTTCTTTTGTATCACGGTGGTACGAAGTTTAGACTGTCGTTCGGAATGGACACCTAGATGCTAACTAAATTGATGGTGTGTAAAGCCTTGACTTCTGTCTGGGTCAACGCCGCTGTCCCAGTTGCCACCAAAATAGCAGTACGTAGTTCTCTTGCTTTCTAGTGCCAGCCATAATTTGCAGGTAGTATAGTACTGCAGCCGTGTGGTCCCGCTGAGTGATGTGCAATACACTTCGAAAATGCTGACAAAAGTTCCTGGTGAGGTCTGATGCTGCCTCTCCTAATGACGGCCGAGTGAGCGCTTATCTACTGCCACGTGGATGTCACGCACTCCCGCTCTCTTGCACACAAGCTGCGAATTTACTACATGCATACGTTTGATGCACTGTCCTTACCAACAGATTTGGGCAAAATTTATTCGAATGACGAATAAGGAATACAGCTAAAAATTATATTTATTCGAGACATTGCTCATTTATGATAATAAAAACATTTTCCCTTGTATGTGAACAAAAATGCGTTGCAAACAGTAGACAAAACTGAAATCCACCGAAATTAATTGCTCTAGTTCCTTTTTATATATTGAGCAGATATACTTTACCGTAAATATACCTTTTGTTACTTAAAATTAGTTTTCAGAACAAACTCTCTTTCTCAAACACCTTGTCTTTATTTCAGGATAATAATATCAGTCTTTCAAATCACAATCTTGTTCAACGAAAATTGAGAAACCATTCAGTCTGCTGCAAATGAGTTTGTTGTGATAGCTTCTCTTCCCAAATCAGGTTCAAAATAAATTTTTCTTCTTACGTGATAATATCAATTGAAATTCATTACCCGATGTTTTGAACATTATGTTGCAAGCTTCCCTTAGTCTTAGCCAGCAATGCAGGTGAACTTTTTCTTATTAAACTGTGGATAAGTATTTGCAGTTGCTCTAGAAAGCCGAATAAATTCTTATAGTCGTCTGTTGACACTTTATCTATAGAAACGTTGCCAGCCTGCTGCAGTATTATGAACTCTTTTACATCTTCAAACGCAAGGTCTCTTCTGAAATTTTTCAATCGTAAAGCTCCATGAAACTGCACAGATGCATGTGGCATCGATGAAGTATTTCATCTTCTAACGAAAAGCGTACTAAAAGTTAATCTTAAAACACTTTCAGACTGCTTTCGACATCCAGCAGCATTACACAAACGTTTTAGGAGTTCTTTTGATTTAACGATTGTTGATATTAGTCATTAGCAGCCACTAAGTTCTTACTTTGGTCACTTATTATGCAGCACAACAAGCACGATCAAACTGCGTAATTCTATCAGCAAAACATCAATATTATATAGTGTTAGAAATCTTGGTACAATGCAGGAAAGTGTTGAAGATTAAGAGTTTCTGTTGGCTGCATTCTCATATTTGGCTATATACATAGGGTACTATCGCATGTTAGCAAGGGGATGGCGGAAGTACTTGCACCTGCAGTCACTTGAATTGAGCCCCGTCGGTATTGTAACTGCTAAGGTCGTCCGCCTATAAAGCATATTTATGGTACATTTATTGCAATGTAAAGCGAGTAAAGCCGTTGTGGCGCACGAAACGGTGGAAGTGGCCATAAATCCGTAGCAGTCTTTAAATTTATTTATTAATCAGTTTCAACAAATCTGAGTGCATACTCAAGATGACACAAATAAGGTATTCAGAGCTCTATTTACCAAAAGGCATAACTTAATACCTAATACGGTAGAGCGCAAGATAAAATAATCTGCCCCTTTTAATTTCACTAACTTTACAATAAAGGGGGTAACTAATGTTACACCAAAAATAACAGGAAAAGGCAAACAAGAAATACACAGTAATCGTTCTTAGCCCGAAATACCGAAGACAAAAATAAAAGTAACCCAAAGCTAACACCCTGACTAACACTAAATAGGTAATTAACAAAAGGGCGAAAATCATCACTAGAATACATCAGTCCATGTTACCCTATGCTGGGCACAATAAATGAGGACACAATAAAGTGAATGTCAGCAACAAGGAGAGATTAAAATTTCATTGAACACATCAACAATAAAATAATGTTTTCTACTTTTAATACATTAGACTCTACAGAGGCCTCACTGCAGTTGAAAACTATAAGCTCTTGGTAAGTAACTTAGTAAGTAACAATCGTCTGCACTACAAGACCACACCTGTCATAACCAGCAGTTTCCTTTAACCGTTGAAGCTGAAGACACACTGCAACTATGAACACTAGACTCCTGGCTGTGCTGCGTTTCCTGGATCCACGAAGCCAAGCTCCGTTTGCTGCTCCAGACTGGAACAACGACACACGTTGACAACAAGCCACCTCAGCCCTGTCTGCAAGTCCACAAGTGTGCCTCGCTGCTTTGCTCCATGGCTTCCTGCTTCGCCACATCCAGCCAGCTGCTCTCTTCAGAAGTTGTCAGTTGCTGCCTTCCAGCTGGCTGTCTTGATACTGCTGCTGGCCATCTTGATATTACATCTCTTCCACCGAGTCTCTGCTCTTATGATGACAGTGGCCACCCTGGGGCCATTACCACGGAAAACTTCCCTGGGCCAGCCAAATCGGCACATAAACAAGCTCGGCCGGCACCTTATGCCTCGTCCGGTGCTGATAACAAAGACCCGTTAACCATTGTTCATGGCTCCAGGCTACTGATGCTGCTAGTTCACTTCCATACGGCAGAACGTTTCTCTTTGTGACAGCATGTCGTTCTGTGCCTCACCGTAGGGATGTAAGCGGCAGGTTTGCTTCAACAGACGTGCTCTGCCATGGCAGAACCCAACACCAACGCCCGCACTAACAGCCCAGGATTGCGGGAATATAACTGTGCCGTGAACTGCTAATTCAGAACACAGTGCGCTCAACCAGAAGGTTGATTTGAGCACTGCGGTGCTTTACTAGGCCTTCACTTCCTTCCACCTCTGAACCGACAACCAGAGGGAGACCTACCAGTTCAGCATTTACTCTAAACCACAGTGTAACTTGACTTGCCGTGTTTCTCATTATTAGAGGCGAAATAATCGATAAATAATGGAAAACAGTGTAGTACCCACATGTGTTCAAACCCCAATCTCTTAGAGTTTTAGTCTGTAACTTAATCCATTGAGCCACCAAAGCCCTTTTCTGCACAAACCATTTATAAGTTATTTATCAAACAGAAATTGCGTTCAGCCCAAGGAACAAACATTAGTTATGCAATTCCGTACAAGAAGTAAACAAAGAAAGTACGTTGGCATTCTATGTTTTGATCTATATTTAAGTTATGGGTGATTGATTTGTGAATAAATGTATTTAAATGATCTACTTATTCCAATAATTATTTAGACGGAAATTTATTCGAATAAAGGCCTTCTCTACTTTCCACTGCAATTTGCTTTCTCTTTCCGTTCAGTGCAGTTAATATTACCGACTTTAATTAGTCCTATTGCTTCATTTGCTCGATTTACTCACGAGAGCCTACAGTATAGTTAGAATGCAGATTTTTTATTAAATATAAAATAACTAATGATATAACCAGTTGTCAAGCTCCCCAAAATAAACCTTTTTCGTTTGTTCTGTCTAAAATATGTCCCAAGTCAGCGTGATTTTAGCTGCAGAGTGAAAGTGAGCATTATTTCATTAACTATTCACTTCTGCAAATTTACAGTTGCACAGCTAAATCGACGACTGTCAGTAATATTCAATATTCGATTATCGCTTTAGTTTTCGTTGTACATAATCTTATTCAATCGCTGTGATAATGCTTGGTGAGCCTCAAGTACACAGTATATATAGGATGGGGCATGTAGATGTGGCCTCGAGAACAGAGTTCCACGGTACAAAGAAAAACAGCAGAGGAAAGGCAATACAGTAGTACCCTGACTATAGCAGATTCATCTCTTGGTACTTTTGGGACCTTGTCAGCAAGTTACTGAATGCAGATCGAAGCTGGACTGCTGGAATTGCTATAGTCTCATCCGAAATGTTCTGCTGCAGTTCTTTAACATTATGAGGGTTGTTGCGATACACCTTAGACTTGGGGGGCTAACCGCCAAAGTAATCACACAGTGACAGATCCGGTGACCTGGGTGGCCAACTAGGAGCCGCGTCCAGACTGACAGATAACAACTCTGCCAGGCATGAAGATTGTGTAAATGTGCTCCAAGGTACGGCTGGTTGTAAGGGCAGTTGTTTCATCCTGTAGGAAGTAACTGCAGGTCTTTTCTTCCTCCGTTAATTCTGCCACAAATGGTTTAAAAATGTTGGTAATGTAATGAGCCAAAGTCAACGTCTGATGAATGAAGGTGGGATCAATAATGCGGGGTGCAGACATTACATACCAAACCCCAAACTTCTGGTCACGCAATAGTGTTTCATGGAGGTTACGTGGATTCTCTGCTGCCCAGAATCTGTCATTCTGTGAGTCGACACAACCACTCAGGTGATACTAGGTTTCATCAGATATAAAGAACAGACCCATTTCGAAGCCATTCATTGTTAACTCAGTGAACAGCCACTCACAAATCTGGAGGCTCTTAGGAGCAACTGCTGCTTTTAATGCATGAACAACAGAAACTGTGTAGGGTTGCATTTGCAGGTTCAGATGGAGTATTCGCCCGCATGATCAACGTGACATACCGATCTCTTGCGACAGGCGTCGAGTTGCTTTGTTAGGACTCCGAAGCATTTTCTGGTGAACAGTAGCCACATATTCTGATATGCGGGCACATTTCGCAATGTCTTTTCACTTGTTGAAAACGGATCCTGCATGACGTCATTTTCGAACTAAGCATTAAATGGCACTCTTTGCTTGCACTTTGACACCATTAAACTTCTCAGCCAACAACCGAGCACACTGTTTCCACGAATTTGTTATCACATAAATTTCCACAACGAACAACTGCTGTTCCATAGTGAGTACCATCGTTCCCTTTGCACTGCTCCACTCACACGACATATCCCGCACGACGCTCTGAACCGGTGTGGATCACGTGGGGGGCTGCACATGCTGTACGTGTCTTGAGGTGTGGCTACACGCATACTTTCAAATCCAATCGTATCCACTCGGCTGGGCCACTTTTACTTGCCTCACACTATACATACTCTGTAGAAAACATGGATAATACGAGCAGATACTTAGGAAATTATAATTTTAAATGCATTCCAATGCTTGCAGACCGATTAGTGCTACTAAGTCGTGATGAAGCCGCATAGAGCCATATTTCTTTAGCCGCATTGCAGTGCCTCTCGCCCGTTGCCCTGCATACGCTGAGTGCACACCCGCGTGATGGCGAGTGATGAAACTGCTGGTCGCGTCCTTCTGCACCACGTCCAAAATGAGCGATAGGGAACGAACACAGATCATGCTGGTTCGCTGCATGGATGCAATGCTCTAGTAGGTAGTAGTCATTAGCCGGTGGTGTTGACCACACGTGAATCCTACAACGCACATCTTCAGATTAGCAGTTGACGTACAAATGATGTAGCTGTGGCGTACTGCAACTCGGCCGGAAACTTACCTGGCTTACAACCTTTTTGCCATAAGTGACGATGCGCAGACTGTCAAAGCTTGAAATGACCCTTCGGGTCATGCACACGTATAAGCAATGTGTACATGCTGATTTGTACCGTTCAAAATTGGAGACAAACCGTTTACAGCGAAGTACATAGAGAAGTTAGATTTTCGCATTACATTAGTCCTTGTGTGAACCGATTACCTGTGATGAAACGAGTACTGAAAAGGGCGTTCCCATTTTTTTTTAAATCAACACATACAAAATATTGAGGGTGGTGCAAAACGTTTCTTGAGAAATTTATGTGGAATGATTTGTTATGGCGTTCGTTTCCTAATACATTTTAACTGGAAAGGTGCACGGGAAAGTATGGAGAGTACCACCATGTAGGCGTCACCACGGATTGTGACAGCCCACAGTAGTCGTAACTTGATGAGCGCCTCTTTGGTGTTCTGTCAGACCATTTAATCCCTGCAGTCTACCTTCGTATATAAGACATTGCGAATTAAAAGCTGTGTCGAATGCTTGAAAGGTAGGTGGTCTTATGATGCCATGTATACCCAGGTCTCTATTCATTTACTGGGATGAATCTCATCTTCCACCTACGTTACGCTCATCCACTGTCATGCTTGCCGCATCAAGTAAATTTACGTAATCAAATATGATCAATGAATACGATTCACGCAATGGATAACTTTGATGTTCTTACACAAGCATTGAGTAGGGATATTACGTTATGGCAGTTGCTCTAGGGGTTGAATTCGTTAATAATTCGTTAATTTCAATCTTATTCTGTTTTCGGGGCACACACTCATTCATTTTGCACCATCAGTTTAAACGGGTAGGAACGGATGGGGATCGGAATTTCATGATATAAGAATACGTCTATGGAGAAACAAGATTCTCTGATCATGAATTACAGTTTATTTTAAAGAAACAATAAGCTCTTATCGACGTACATTGAAAACACGTGCATATGACGTCATTTACAATACAATGGATATATAATTTAACAGACGATTGGATTCCGTAACAATTAATTAAGTGGATGATCTCTTTATGCACATCCACTCTAAGTGGAACCAGCCTCGTGTTTGAGCCTAGAAGGAATACAACGGACAGGAAAAGGAACATTTAACAAACACACACACACACACACACACACACAAACACACGCAGTAAGGCAGCGGCCAACACTTATCATAGTCATCTGATTGCATAAAACACTGACACAACAAGAAGAGAGAGAGGAAGCCGGCGTTGTTGGTTGGTTTGTTGATTGGGGTTGAAGGGACCAAACAGCAAGGTCATCAGTCCCTTGTTTCAAATGTGGTCCATTTCGATAGTGTGATATCTCAGAAAAGTCAGAACGATAAAAGGGAAACGGCTAAAAAATGTAAAAGGGCAGTCATGTTGTCAATGGTAAAAACAAAATGAGGTAAGTCAGCAAGAGAGAGAACCCAACGCTATGATAGAGGCAGGAGCAAGACCACCTGCGACTTAAAAGGTGCAACCGCTAGAAAGTAGAAGTGCGTATGGGAAAAGGAGACTAACCAGTCCTAAAAAATGATAAAAACAGAGTAAAAGGGGAGAAAAGAGGATCACGGTCAGGGAGGGGAGTCGGTAATCTCCAAACACGGCTAACAGTGGGAGATACCCCAACACTCACTGCCCTGCCTCAACACCAGAGAGAGATTAAAAACCTTAAAACTGAGAATAAAAACCACTTTCCCGGAGGAAACAGAGAACCAGGGCGACTATCCGGGAATTGTCAGCCAACATCAAAGGTAAAGTGTGGGGGAGCCTGTACTTAGCACGCAGAGCCAAAAGAAGGTGGCATTCAACCAAAATATGGGCTACTGACTGGAAGGCTCCACAACCACAAAGTGGGGGTGGCTCATCACGCAAAAGAAAACAATGGGTCAGTCTGGTATGGCCAATGCGGAGACGACACAGTGTGGTCGAGTCCTTTCGGGAGAGGCGAAAGGAAGAATGCCACGGGCCTGGTGTCACCTTAATCGCACGTAGTTTATTAGACAGGGGAGTAACCTCCCAAGAGTTGGCCCATGACTGTGCGAAGTGGGATTTGATGTGAAGCCGAAAACCTGCTGCAGGAGGGGTTACAGAAAACGGGGGGTAAGTGCTGCTCCCCCAGTCAAACGATCAGCGATCTCATTACCGGGATACCCACATGACCAGGGACCCAAAGGAAGTCAACGGAACAAGCAGCACGGTGAATATCAGCAAGATGGTCATGGATGGCAGAGACCAAGTGATGGCGCGAAAAACACCGGTCAATAGCCAGAAGGCCACTCATTGAGTCTGTACATAACAAAACGTGGTTGTGTTGGGACTGTTTAATAAAGGTAAGGGCCTGGGAAATTGCCATCAGTTCCGCAGTAAACACCCCACATCTAGGTGGCTGCAAATGATTTTCCGTTCCAACAGAGGACATGAAGGCATATCCCACATGATCAGCAGATTTAGAGTCATCAGTGTAAAAAACGACAGCATCTCGAAACTCCCATAAAATTCGGCGGAAAAAGGAACGGAACACCATTGGGGGGATGGAATCTTTCGGACCTCTTCGAGGCTGAGGAACTAACCAAGGGGGGGGGGGGGGTGGAGGGGAGGGAGCGAGGAAGACAGGACAAAGAAGGAAGCCGAAAATCACGGCAAAGAGACGCAAAGCGGCGCCCAGCCGTTAAACCCGCCCGAGGGCGGGAATCGGGTTGGCGACGTCCATGGTCTGGGAACAGGATAGAATAGGAAGGATGAGTGGGACAGGAACGGACAGCGAGTGCATAAGACACCAGAAGCTGGGACCGCCGAACAGAAAGGGGGGGATCCCAGCTTCAACCAGGGGACTATCAACAGGGCTAGTAGGGATGGCACCAGTGGCCAAACGGATACCACAATGGTGGACTGGATCCAGCGCGTGCAGTGTGGAAGGAGCAGTCGAACCATAAACTTGACAACCATAGTCCAAGCGAGACAGAACTAGAGCACGATAAAGACGGAGAAGGAGGGAGCGGTCCACACCCCAAGAGGAGTGGGCAAGGAAGCGAAGGACATTGAGTTTACGGAAACATCCTACCTTCAGAAGTCTGATATGGGGCAGCTTAGTGAGCTTGTTGTCGAAAAGAAGACCTAGGAAACGAAACTGTGGGACCACAGGCAATCGTTGTGCATCGAGATAGAGCTCTGGATCAGGGTGGATCATAGTACGGCGACAGAAGTGGACCACTCGCGATTTTAAAGGAGAGAATTGAAACCCGTGTGAGAGGGTCCATGCAGAGGCACGCCATATAGCTCCCTGGAGCTGCCGCTCTGCAGAGGCCATCGAGGAGGATCTAACCCAAATGCAGAAATCATCTACATACAGGGCAGGGGCGACAAAAGGACCGACAGAGGCCACAAGTCCATCGATAGCAATGAGGAAAAGAAGTGCACTCAAGACAGAACCCTGTGGGATGCCCGTCTCCTGGGTCTGTGGAGAACTAAAAACAGTACCAACCCGAACCCTGAATGACTGATGGAACAGGAACTGGCGGATAAAAATCGGGAGTGGGCCCCAAAGACCCCACTGATTAAGAGTAAGTAAGATGTGCTGGCGCCAGGCCGTGTCATAGGCCTTGCATAGGTCAAAAAATACTGCAACCAAATGGCGGCGCTGGGAAAAAGCCTGCTGAACTGCGGATTCCAAGCGAAGTAATTGATGATCGATCGGAGACCGTCCCTCTCGGAAGCCACACTGATAAGGGGACAATAGATCCCGAGATTCGAGGGCCCAATTGAGATGACGGGCTACCATCCATTCAAGTAACTTACAAACAACATTGGTCAGACTAATTGGCCAATAGCTGTCAACACATAGGGGGTTCTTACCAGGCTTAAGGACAGGAACCAGGATGCTATTCCTCCACTGAGAAGGGAAGTCACCCTGGAGCCAGATACGGTTAAACACCCGGAGATGATGTTGGCTTTGTGGATCACTGAGATGTTGAAGCAGTTGGTTATGAATGGAATCTGGGCCAGGGGCTGTATCATGAGAAGATGAAAGTGCGGAAAGAAATTCCCATTCAGTAAAAGGTTCGTTGTAAGATTCTGACTGACAAGGGGTAAAACATAAGGTGGAAGCTTTGGCCCGCTGTTCCCGGCGAAGGAAAGCAGCCCGGATATGAGGCTGATGCTGATGCCATTGCAAAATGGGTCGTAAGATGTTCTGCAGGCACTAACGGGTCCGTACAAAGGCCATCTGGGAGGTGAAGGCCTGGGAGGGTGGACTGCCGATGGCAACCCTGGAGAGAACGAAGTGTAGCCCATACCAGTGACATAGGAACAGTAGAACCGAGGGAAGAAACGAATCGTTCCCAACACATCCGCTTGCTCTGTTTGATTAAATAACGGGATTTAGCACGAAGGTGTTTAAAGGTAATAAGGCTGGCAACGGATGGGTGCCTCTTAAAGTGTTGCAAAGCTCGATGGCGATCACGGACGGCAATGGCAATGGCCGTACTCCAACACGGGACTTGCCGGCGACGAAATGGTCCAGATGAGCACGGGACAGCAAGGCTAGCAGCGCGAACAATCGCGTCAGACACGTCACGTACGACGTCATCAATACAACCCGACTAAGAGGGAGAAAAAACGACCTGTGCAGTGTATAGAGGGCAATCGGCGTGTTGGAAAGACCAACGAGGTAACCTGTCCATCGGGGAGCGAGAAGGGAGAGAGAGAATCAACGGGAAATGGGCACTATCACAAAGGTCGTCGTGTGGCGACCAGTGTAATGAAGGGAGGAGAGAGGGAGAAGAAAGAGAAATATCAATGGCAGAAAAGGTACCATGACCGGCACTGAAATGAGTAGGGGAGCCATCATTAAGAAGGCACAAGTCGTGGTCTGCAATAAACTGGTCCATGAGAAGACCTTGTCTAGATGGAAATGCACTGCCCCACAAGGGATGATGAGCATTAAAATCCCCATGAAGGAGGAAGGGAGAAGGAAGTTGCTGAAGAAGGGCAGTTAAGGCAGCAGATGTAAGAGTCCTGTCAGGAGGGAGATAAAGATTGCAAACCGTGACCTCAGAGTCCAGATGGACGCTAACAGCAACCGCTTCCAATGTAGTTTGAAGAGGAATCCACGTGCTAGCAATGTCTGTACGGACCAACGTACAAACGCCACTAGAAGCCTGCAGGGGTCCGACCCGATTTCGACAGAAAACACGGAACCCACGGAGGGTTAGTGAGTGAGCATCAGTAAAATGAGATTCCTTTAGAACCAAACAAGCTGCAGAGTAAGACGAAATAAGGGATTTCAATTCCAGAAGGTGACGATAGTATCCATTGCAGTTCCATTGAATAACCACAGAATGATGATTTAAGTGGGGGCTGAATACGCTAAAGCCAGTCATACCGCCGGGTCACCACCCGTCACTGACAAGGAGGGGGCGACATCCATGAACGACACGTCAGAATCTGGTTGTGAAGCCGTGGATGGGACCTCTGGTGACACCAGAGACTCTTTGTCCCGGGACTTATGTTTCTTCTTCTTTTCAGGTTGAGATCAAGGAGGGTTGTGTGGCATAAAGGAGCCATCTGCAGCAAGATCAGGAACAGAAAGAGATCGGGCGACCTGGGGGCCGACAGACCGCGGCTCTCGCGGTCATCGCGTGGCAGCAGACCTTTGGCCTGGAAGGTGCCGGGAAGGGGCATCCCGGGAGAGGCGCCCTTGACCGGCAGACGCCGAAGGAATGGGACACTTCTCTGGCTGGGGTGGGGGAGCAGCGCCTAGGGGAGAAGGTGTGGGAGCCGCAGCTGAGGTGGGGGGGGGGAGGAGGAGAGGGATCCGGGATTGGGGTAAGAAAGGGGGAGAAAGGGGTGAAGATGTAACTAAAGCGTAACTAGATGTCACAGACACAGGGTGAAGACGTATATACTTCTTATGAGGCTCTGTGTAGGTTAAACGATCAAGGGACTTATACTTCTGTATCTTCTTTTCCTTCTTATATACTGGGCAATCTGGTGAACGTGGAGAACGATTGCCATGACAATTAACACACACAGGAGGGGGAACACAAGGACTCCCGTCATGGAGTGGACGTCCACAGTCACCACAGAGAGGGGCCTGTGAACAGCGGGAAGACATGTGTCCAAAACGCAAGCACTTAAAACATCTCATAGGAGGTGGGATGCACGGCTTCACATCACATCAATAAACCATAATCTTTACGTTCTCAGGGAGGGTATCCCCTTCAAAGGCCAGGATAAAGGCACCAGTATCAATGTGATTGTCCTTAGGACCCTTCAGAATACGCCGAACAAAGTGAAAACCCCGCCGTCCGAGATTGTCCCGAAGTTCCTCATCAGTTTGAAGGATGGGGTCCCTGTGAAAAATCACAGCTTGAACTGCATTGGGAGACTGGTGAGGGGTAATGGACACAGGAATTGTGCCAAGATGGGTACAGACACGAAGGGCCGCAGACTGGGCAACTGAAGCAGTTTTGATCAGCAGCGAACCCGATTGCATCTTGCTCAGGGAGTCCACTTCGCCAAACTTGTCTTCAATGTGTTCCACAAAGAATAAATGTTTGGTATTGGTGAAAGTATCCCAATGAGTCCTGGTGCAAACCAAATAGCGGGGGAAAGGTTTCGCCCCTAGCCGACGAGCCTGACCGTCTTCCCAGGGGGTAGCCATGGAAGGGAAAGCCAAAGGGGCAAGAGAAGCAGCACTCGAAGAATCAGTTCCACGCAGAGAGACGGCCGCAGAAGAACGGCCAGAGTTCTGGACCCGTATGCGTTTCACTTGCATACCGTCCGCCCTGATACCACCCACTCCGATCAGGGGCTCTCCTCAAGGGCGCCACCAGCCACAGCAAGGGCCGTTTGGCACAGCAGCCATTGCCGGGAGTTCCGATGCTCCAGGGTGACAAGCAACCACTCCAAGGCTTGCATGAGGAGGTCACAGCTCAGGTATCAGAAGTGTGATCCCTATGTGTTTAGGGGGCTCAATCAAAAGGGTACATAGTGACCACACCACACGGGCTGGCTACCGTGCTGGCTATGCACCCTAGCATCAGACAACGACGTAAAAGAAAAGGTGGAATGTACTAGGAGGGCACACGTCGGAGACACTAGGCAATATGGCTCAAACTACAGAAGAGAAATTTAGTAATGGAGGTCAAACCTCAGAGAGGGACCAGAGAGTGCCAAAAGGAGGAGGTGATTACGCAACAAAGCCAAATTGTAAAACCAACAGAACCAGGAGGATAGTGGGGGCCAACATAAGCAAGGACACCAAGAGAGGGAGAGGAGAGGGCGAGGGGGAAGGAGCAAGGAGGGAAAAGGAGGGGAAGGGGAAGGAAATGCAGCCCTGGAAAAAAGGAAGGCTGCAATAGCTCGGGGCGACGTGCTCGTCACGCACGTATCCACAAAAGAGTTGTGGACCCCCTGGGGGGGCCGGCATGGTCAATCTGACACACGTGGCCGTAAAATTGAAAAATGGCAACCGATGGAAAATTCTCGACACATATAGGTATTCATTCTATGGGCAATTTTGTGTTCTTGAATATGCGTAGCAGCATTTTGGGATAGCTACTGAACCACTAGCATCTACCTTGGTTCACATTCACTGAGTTCTACAAAGTGTGGATAATTCATCAAGCTATTTGAGAACGCATCTCGTCCGAAATATGGAAAAAAAGAACTGAGAATGAACGGGGAATGACTGCTGAAGGCATTGCCACTCAACACAATCGTTTCGTGATCAGTTGAATTCAACTTGGGCACCCCGTGGCGATCTAACGAACGAATGTTAGATCATCAGACACAATGACTACCCACTTACAAGAACAATACATACAGAACACTGTTTATCTCATGATTTGTGATATGAAATGAAGCTGAATGAGTTCGGCAGCTCGTTTATGTTAAGTAGCTTACGATAACCTTCCACTACGAACAATATCCACGTGTGATCAGAGTCCAGAAAGAACAACGTACGTTACACTAACGCGCGAAATTAAGTAGAAGGTATCAGAAAGAAAGATCACGATTCAGTTCTGTGACATCACTGAAATAAAGAAGATTAAACACAATTTCAAATTAAACTACATAATTCCAATACCTTGATACATACCCTAAGAGGACTGCCCACAGGAGTGAAAAGCTTGTACCCGAAATGTCTCTCACTCGCAGACAGGTAGAAGGGGGCGGGGGGAGGCGAGAGGGGGTTGCCTGTTGAAAATTTTTGAAACACATTCCTTGTACATCTGTGCCCTCACGGTCGTTTACAGGAAAAAATTTGGAATCAATATGACTTGCTCAAACGAAATGAATGAACAGGTTGGCATTTTGTTGTTGCGGTCAGCATCAGCACGGCGACAAATCATAGCTGAAAGTGTTGACGACTTATGCAGACTTTGAATGACATTCCACATGTTCATACAGTACATTTGAGTAAATTTTAACGATGTTTCAGTTATATTAACTAGTTGCACTGCACACATAAAATCATCACAACAGTTTGGCTAGAGTACAATCTACATCTATAGGCCTCCATATTTTCTCGTTTTTCCTCGTCAAGCGACTTTATGGTACAATACTGATCATTCATTATTGAGCTCGTCCGTTCTGAATACTCTTTCCAAAGAACAGATCATAAATCTTGGAGGCATACTGTCAGTTAACACCTTTCTACATCAGAGATACCGTTCAGTTTGTTAATATTGCTGAAATTTATGAACAGGCTAATATCGTTACACAGCACGATAATGATTCATGACTGCTCACACTTTATCATTACAAGACACAGTACTTTCCGATAATTAGTAGTTACAACATAATTTTATATACAAATTTCATGTGGTTCTTCATTCTCATAGCAACAAAACGTGCAGTATTAGCAGAAGCGACTTTTCACAAAATGTGACGAACCCTGTCTCGCTACAGATCCATATTCCGACTAACTCTGATAAAATAAGTCTGTTGAAGAAAAACACAGGAACAGCGTTTGCAATCGGTCACTTGCTTTAATCGGAAATATATGTCCAAGTGATGCTAAATGTTACTATCCTTACATAAAGAAAAGTATTATCTTCTCAACGATCTTCAAACCGTGAGCTATATCCTTAATTTTTATAAATGAAAACGTGAATTTACTGATGGCACTTTTGTTGCCTATGTCTGCGGTCACTTTTAGAATTCAAATTAATAATAAAGTTAACGAATTTAATACGATTGCATTTTGAATTTCTGGTGTATCCATGTATCATCACAATAAAATAAAAACAGTGAATGGTTGGAGGAGTATGAACGAGAACAATGGAGTGTTTAATAATAATGACAAGTTTTTATTCATAACTACAGTCAAGATGATAAATCTTACAAAATAAATGACAAACCTAAACCATAAAAAGGGACGGTGTTTGATTGGCAAAGCATTTATTGGGGTGGAAACTATACAAATTTTCCCTTAAATTAATTCCTCTTACAACGCAATCTGAATTTGTTTCCATGAATCCACTGTGAGGTCCAATTGTGTTCAAATGGAATCAACTACTACCAAGTGCACCACAAAATATGGGTGATCTCACTCACTATTATAGAAATTAACTAAAGTTCTCTTAAGAAAATATAAGAAAAAATAATAAATATTACACGAATGAGTTCAATATTAATGTATTCTGTTACAGATATTAACAGCCCAGCTAAACTTTTAAATAATTGAAAAACTTGTATGCAAGGAAGCAGACACTACCTTGAAACTTGTACGCTTTGAAGGAGGTTTATGAACAAAAAGATCATAATCCAGCCAGTAAACTGACACTGAAATGTCGGCGGCATCTAACATGATGTCGATTACATTCTTGCTGTTATCACGCTCTTTGTTTTCTGGTTCACACTTTGAGCCATTTCATGAAGGATTTTGCTGGTCAATAGCAGCCAGTCACTGCGGGTAGCTTCTGCCGATATCTGTCTTTGTACTTTTACTGCTCAGTGTGGACAGTTACTATGTTAAATTCTCACGCACCATGCTCACCATCTACACTTCCATGCAAGAGGTTTGCATCTTTCGTTTACGGTCGCTCGAATTGCTCAGTATATGTTGATGTGACGCTTACACCGACACGGGAAAACAGTGTGCAAACTTTACAAAAGTTTATTAACCAAAGAAAGAAAACATCTTCTTCGACAATAATAACAATATCGCAATTACAGTGCCTCACAGATATGAAAGTACGGCGATTCCAGAGTCTGACGAAGTAACACAATTAGTATCTTGTAAGTCTGATGTAGCTGTCCTGAATAATACCACTCTAGGGACAGCAGACTCTATCCTGGATCCAGTCCGAGTGCAGCAAAGGAAATAAATATGAATGCTGAATACACCGGCGTCGGTCGCTACGATGGAGACGGTGGGGTGAATAGCTCCCGCCCGAAGGGTAGGAGAGGTTCTCGAAGCCGGAAGAACTGGCTTGTGCGGCTCTGGCGCCGACCGTCATAGCGGCCAGCGGCTGAATACTCGCGGCACTATTTTCTGGTCACGTGTGTGGTGGACGCGAATAGGTGCCTTGGAAATGGAGGCCTCTGCTAGCGCTGGTACCGCCGTCTGGTGTCCGCGACACTGAGACGTGCAGCGGCCGTGTAGGCTGCACGCGCGCCCGAGGTGCCCTAAGGGTTGCCGATAGCTTTTGAGAAGATCGCCGGTATAGCGCGTGTGGTTGAGCGGAAGTCCGGCATATATCAGTATAGCCGGTTAGGGCTATACTGCTCGAGTGGCCTGACCGTCTACTCCAAATATCAACTGCGGCTCAGTCGCCCGCCGCAAGTCTATGCCAAGTGAACGGCAGACGAAAGAGAGTGTGAAAGAGAAACTAGATTCGAAAGAATATATCCTAAGTGTGAAAGACAGTGGCCGTAGTAACATCCGAGAGATTTTCTACTGGTGATCTGTAAGGATGGAAATCGTGTCGGGTACATGTATTGTGGTAAGTGCTCTGCTCTGCTGACCTACATATCCGGCTTAGGGCAAATGCCTGCAGAACTCTACAAAGTGTTAAGTTCTGAACCATTACCAGTTTCAGTAAAAGCTACGTTCACTAGAAAGAGCGCGCCAAATCTCTTTTTCTGTGTAATGTATCCGGTGGAGTATTTCGCACATTATGTGAGGAGCTTGTAAACGTCACTTCAGAGTGTGGACGTTTCCAACATTTTGTCTCATCCTTCGACAGTAGCAAGCCACACTGAAAGACATTCCGAGGCAATGCGAGCGATTATGTCATCTGGCACCGGCCAGGCTGTGGGCCTCAATGTATGTGCAGTGGATAAGTGGAGCGATACGTATCGGGAAAGATGGCACCTATCTATTACTGCGCACTCTGTTTATGAAGCGTAGGCACTGCGAAAAATGGTGTTGGTGAAAACTCAGTTTTCTGAGAAAGAAAAATTATAGGGAATGTATTGCGAGCTACACAACTCCTAAATAACAGAGACATTGTTGGACAGGAACAACCACAGGCAATGATGGACGACGTGAAACACAATACATATGTAGTAGAGATGGAGTGATATATTTGTAACGAAAAACGGTACAGATTTTGCCACATACGGAAGTAGGATGACAGACATAAATGACGTTCATGTTTGACGCAGGTCAGAGAAACAACGTAAAGGTCTATATAGGGCTCCCAGTAACTGATGTACCGTCCTCGGGCACTAATGCTATTTGTAACCTGTTATTCATGCTGGCTGCCAAACTGATGAGGGATATTACTGCTCTCCTCTGTCAACGTGATTTTCGGTTCTTGCACTGATCGGGGAGGAGTGTTCGTTGAAAAACACGTCTGCCAAAAGCATTCTGTAGGATATATGTCTTCGGAGTAGGCAGGCCATTCCATATGTTCAATAAATGTGTGACGCCTCAGTGGTCCTGTGTAGACTGGAGATGTCGTCCATAAACAGAAAGTCGGGACTTACCGCACCCCTATATATACGGACATGATACAGAGTAATCTCTCTGCAGTACCGCTGAGCTATAACGCTACCTCACACGAAGGTAAACATCAGTGTTCGGCCATTGTACATAATGCCTGTCCACACTCTAATGCTTAGGCTATACCGATGACGTGGTGTCCTTAGGTTAGTTAGGTTTAAGTAGCTCTAAGTTCTAGGGGACTGATGATCTCAGATGTTAAGTCCCATAGTTCTCAGAGCCATTTGAACCATTTAATTCGTCGGACAACGTCACTCTGGACCATAGTAGCTAACCCCAATCGACATGCTCCCTGCACAAATAAATTCTTTCTCGGCGATGGTGTGGTTGAAGTGCGACGCATTTAACAGGCTTCCGTACACACAAACCAGCCTGACTTAATCGCCGCGAAATGGTTCTGACAGGGGTACGTGTTCCGTCAGCAGTTGTAAGGCCTGCAGCCACTAGGGCAAAGTAGCAATCCTCTTGCGTCATGGCGGTCCATCTACGGCCACCAGCATGCTTCCGCATAGAATTTTCATCTTCAACGTCCTCTTCTAATAGCGGATATCTTTTGGACCCACCTGTTACTGTGCTCGAAGTGGTAACAGTTGAATGGCTTCGAATCGTCCAACTGCTCGTCCACGATCGTAAGCACTCAAATGATGTCTTTTAGACATTTTGCGATTCTACACGGAATGTAGTACTAATCGTTTCCACAACAACCTCCACCAAAGACAGTGCAGCATAAACTATCGAATGATGCAGTGCGATCGAGCACAGGTTTCTCTGCAGTTAACACATCACGCGCTCTACATTTCCTTTTACTATCATTGGTGGGGTGTTCCGTAGCAATTGCCGGCTGTTACGTAGCAACTGGTAGTTATTTCTTAGTAAGTGTCAGTTGATCCTCAGCAAGGGACAGTTGTTCACTAGCTAGTGTCAAGGATCATTTTTTAGCTTAGGAGTAAATCCTAAGCGTCATAATAAGGTTTCATTTGGCACTGACTGAGGCGCAAATATATGCAAGGCATTGCAACTATTTCAGCATTGTGTATTCATTGCACATGTTTTGAACACAGTCCTGAACATATTTTCGATGAAGATTACTTTGAAAATAAGTTTTCAGTGCTTTTTTTCACAACATTCGTTGCCAAAGATACAGTTCAATTCATGAAGAAATCTGGTAATGGGAATTTGATACAGGTAAGCTTGGAACAAGCAACGGACACTAGGTGGAGGAGCTTTGTAGAGCACTACAGTCTGTTGTTAGGTAGTTCGATAAAATTATGGAAATACATGCAGAGAAGCACATCTATGAAAGCGTTACTGGTCACGACAAGTACACTTCAAAATAACTCGTGACATTTTTAGAACCATTCAAAGATGCGATAGAGGTGCTCGAAGGCGAGAAGTGTCTCACAATTTGGCTGTTTTGTTACGGGAGCGTAAACCTGAGCCGTGCGCGCGCCCTGATATCGATTCTGGTAGTCGATGAACCTGTTTGGTTGCGTTGCTAAGTTGCTGATTCCCGAGCGACACCTCTGGCGGCACTTTTGCAGCTACGCGAAGACGATGTAAGTGCGTGCATAGTTTGCAGCTGGGCTGTCTGCTCAGGGGGCCGTTGGCTGGAGGTCGCCAAGGAGTCAGCCGATGGATGGAGCCGTGATAGGAAACTTGGTTGTACGGAGGTGTCGTGGTGGGTTGCTCCCTGTGTTTGGATCGCTCGGGATGACTTCGCGGATCATGCCTTGGTCTGCTGCAGAGCTGCGGTCTTACTCTGAGGTGACGAGGCCACACGATGCAGTTCGTTTTCGCCTTGGTTGAGCAGGACAACCAACGTCGTCCACAATTGACTTCGGCCAAATACAGGAGCCATGGTAGCCAGCAGTTAATATGTTAGTGGCGCCCCGTGGAGTGGCCACACAGTTAGAGGCGCCATGTCACGGATTGCACGGCCCCTCCCTCCGACATGTGTGTGTGTGTGTGTGTGTGTGTGTGTGTGTGTGTGTATGTGTGTATGCGTGTTGTTCTTAGCATAACGTAGTTTAAGAAGTGTGTAAGTGTAGGGACCGATGACCTCAGCAGTTGGGTCCCTCAGGAATTCACACTTATTTAACATTTTGTTAGTGGCGTGACAAATTTTTACTCTGTAACCGTTAAGTGTCGTTTGTTGTTGTCGCCCGATCATTCTACTGGCCGTAGTTTAGCCAATAAGTTAAAGGTGGCTCACCATCCTCAACGTCATCAAAGCTAACGCTCGTTTGAGTGAACTTTTCGCTTTTCCACATTTTTGTGTTCTTGAGTTAATCACTTTGAGAGTTGGCAATACTCTCTTAGAATTTAAAGGTTGGCTACAGCGCGCATACACAAACTCTGGAATCTAAGATATTGTTGTCGCGCGTCGCAGCGCACGGATTAATTAGTGGCAGTTTGGAAGCCAGTGTAGGAGCCCGCCTGCTGTGGTGCGCACGTGTATTGGGCGAGGGGGTCGTCGCCGAGCTGCCGTACTGCCGTGTCCGCCAGCAGCGACACAGAATTTGGTATTGAGTTGATATTTTTTATAATTTGCAGCGCGCTTATTAATTTAAAGAAAAGGGTTTGTGTATGTGCGTATCAGCAGACGGTAATTTTGATAATGATAGGAGTTAAATTCTTAAGGGAAACTATTGTTAGGCGAATAGATTAAGTATTGATTTTTGTCATTGATTTCTTTTGTAATTGTCAGGGAATTGTTTCACTATGTATTTAATCGAGAAGTATTTCGGTCTGTCTCAAGTGTTTGATTAACTTGTAATATTGCTTTAATGCCACTGGAGGCAGATTTACATACGAAGCGATTATTCAAAGAGCTTCTACCGTTTTGTTAATTGAATGAGGAAGAATCGCTTTCAGAATATAGTTTTTGAAAAAAGGAATTATTTGTTTGGGTTATCATTTATAGGGTTTACATTTGACGAAACCCTTTCTCTCGAATTATATGTAGTTGTAGTAAGCAGCAACAGTCGCAGCAACAGCAGGAGCCGCCATACAGAACATGCATTGCACTCAGCATGAATAATAGGTTTTTTTTATGTTTTTGTTAAATAATGGAATGCATCAGATCAAGCAGTGGCAGCAGAAAGACCAAGTAAATTATTTGTTGTGCACAGGACCAATTTAAAAAAAAATAAAGTTTAGGCGATCTCTGTAATAGTAAAGTTAACAAGAGTACAAGCACGAGATTTTCAGTAGAAAACACGAGATAAGAAGATAGAGCTCGCGACTTTCAACTTTCACTCAAGTTCAAGACTTGTGCTCCATTCCCATGGTGTTTTGTGGGAAGCCTGTGCGGTCTTTCAATTGCTATTTGAGTTTCGTTTTGAATTTATGTTTAAGAATACATATTGGCTCTGTACTCTGGTCGCGATAGCAGGCAAGGACACCTTTACGTAATTTGTAAGATTTTAGTCTGGTGTATCCATCTCTTTTATTTACAGCAAGTCAGAATTTCACCTAGTAGTAATTTGCGCTATTGGTGCTTGTATTTGGTAATCTAAAAATTAGCTTAACTGAATTTACGTATTTCCTTTGGTTAGTGTTTGATCCCCAAAAGCGACTTCGTTGCATGTTCACATGTTACTGTGCTTAGGGGGCTTGTTTATGGTTTGTCATTTCTTGCTACTTAAATCTAATTTGTATTCTGTATATTCTGAGTCTAGCAACCACCTGGACTCCTAACAGTGAAAAAATAAATCATGAATTAAGGATGGTCCGTCTGTTTGGAAGTACACTAATTATTATTTTGCTTTAACAGCTCAACAGATTTTTTTAATTTCATTTTTCTTTTGCTTTGCATTGTTTGTGTCCTGTGGCTGCCAACTGAAATCAGGCACTGGTCCGAATTATTTCAACATGTCATCATTGAAGTATTTGGCTAGCCCTGAGCTGTGCAAGTTTGTCTGTGTGTGCCAAACGTGTTTGTGTGCTTGAGCTGAACGTTTTCTCCTGTTCGTTTCTTAATACTGTGTCTTGCTGTGTAGCTATGGCTTGGTGCGCTTCCCACTATGTAGCTCAACTACACAAAAACACGTTTGGCAACCAAAAACTAACTTCACACACCCCAGGACTACCCGGATACTATGTTGTACTAATTTAGATCTTGTGGCTGATTTCGATTGGCAACCATAGGGCACACACAACGTAAAATAAAGAAAAAATAAAAGGAAAAAGGCACCGAGGTTGCACAACTGTGGTGAAACATATTTGGGTCTTAAAACCAAACAATAAATTGTGTGCTGGCGAAAAGGCAGACCCGTCCTTAATTCATTATTATTTTATGCAAGCTCGGGAACTGAGCTCAAAACTCCAATACGATAGTAAAACTGTTAATAAATAAAAAGCTTAAGTTATATGCAGCAGTCTGTTACGTTCGCTTCACTGACATGCATAATTACTTTCTCTGTAAAGTATTTTTATTAACATCCTGCTCTATCTGTTTCACAGACGCGTACGGTTTGAGTCTTTTTCAAACGTCTGATTGTGTTACCTGTTTGTTTTATTAATGATCATAAAACATAAAACTTCGTGTGAGTTACAGATGAGTGTGAAAAGTTCTCTTTTAAATAGTTTGGATTATTGGCTTCACTGCCTGCTTTACGGGCGTGCATAGTTCGTTGTTCTTTTACAATTTTGCGCATTAATGGTTTCACTCATTGGCTTTGATAACTTTTGAACGTACTGTAGGGTGTGCTTCGTGCAGATGCAGTTTGTTGCCTTTCTAAAATTATTTTCTTTTATGGTTGCACCATCTGCTTCACAGGCGTGTATAGCACCTTAACGCTAGTACACTAACGGGCAGAAATGTTGCATTGTTATTAAGCCACCATAAATTTTATTACTCCATATTTTATTCAAAGCAAGTCGTAATTTATAGTTCATGCACTACTTAATTACAGTTATAGGGTCTCCTGTGGTACACTACATACAAAATTAGTAAAAAATGTTTTATATCCTATAGTGACAATACCAAACTGTCGGGAAGCGTAGTACGTCACACATTCTGCTATTACTTCACGAAGTATTGCTTGTCTGTTAGTGCCGACAATTCTAAGCAAAATCCTCTGCTCTCGTCGTTAGGAAAAGGTCGTCGACCATTGCCTTGTCCGTGGTGAGAGGTAATGCCTGAAATGTTGTATTCTCAACACACTCTTGACCTCGTGTATCTCGAAATACTGAATTCCCGGACGATTTCCGAAATGGAATGTCCCATGCGTCTAGCTCCAACTACCATTCCGCGTTCAAAGTCTGTTAATTTCCATCATGCGGCCAAAATCATGTCGGAAACTTTCAATATGAATCACTTGAGTACAAATGATAGTGCCACCAATTCATTGCCCTTTTATGCCTTGTTTACGCTATACTACCGCCATCTGTAGTTGCATATCGCTATCCCATAACTTGTGTCATCTCAGTATACACAGTGACAAGTAAAACCGTCTTAATGATACTCCAATGCTAATAACATGGACCTACGCGGAAACGTCTTTCATACCACTAAACTACACATGCAGATAATATTACGCAGATTTCCATTTGAACGATTTTCGTAGAAAATTATAAATTACAAATCTAGAGATAAGAAATAATGAACAGATACCAAGCTGTATCAAAAAATACCACAGCACAAGTTTTCCTTGCTAAAGGGCAAGAGGTCAGTCACTTTGTGCAGTAGTCTAACGGAAAAGTAGTTAATGCGTTAGATGTAGAGGAAGCATGATATGGGACATTTGTGCCTTGTATATCTTTAATTTTGAATTGTGCCCGAGAGGAATTTGGTGACAGAATTTCTGAAAATATATGTACTCACGATCATTGGACTCTTGGACTGGTCTGCTGCTCCTTAACTCGTGTATTATTCTGCTGCGTTTCTTTTCTTCCAATATTAGTGTGCTACTGGTGCGACTCACATCGAAATTTACATTTGAACCGCTGAAAATACACTCCTGGAAATGGAAAAAAGAACACATTGACACCGGTGTGTCAGACCCACCATACTTGCTCCGGACACTGCGAGAGGGCTGTACAAGCAATGATCACACGCACGGCACAGCGGACACACCAGGAACCGCGGTGTTGGCCGTCGAATGGCGCTAGCTGCGCAGCATTTGTGCACCGCCGCCATCAGTGTCAGCCAGTTTGCCGTGGCATACGGAGCTCCATCGCAGTCTTTACACTGGTAGCATGCCGCGACAGCGTGGACGTGAACCGTATGTGCAGTTGACGGACTTTGAGCGAGGGCATATAGTGGGCATGCGGGAGGCCGGGTGGACGTACCGCCGAATTGCTCAACACGTGGGGCGTGAGGTCTCCACAGTACATCGATGTTGTCGCCAGTGGTCGGCGGAAGGTGCACGTGCCCGTCGACCTGGGACCGGACCGCAGCGACGCACGGATGCACGCCAAGACTGTAGGATCCTACGCAGTGCCGTAGGGGACCGCACCGCCACTTCCCAGCAAATTAGGGACACTGTTGCTCCTGGGGTATCGGCGAGGGCCATTCGCAACCGTCTCCATGAAGCTGGGCTACGGTCCCACACACCGTTAGGCCATCTTCCGCTCACGCCCCAACATCGTGCAGCCTGCCTCCAGTGGTGTCGCGACAGGCGTGGATGGAGGGACGAATGGAGACCTGTCGTCTTCAGCGATGAGAGTCGCTTCTGCCTTGGTGCCAATGATGGTCGTATGCGTGTTTGGTGCCGTGTAGGTGAGCGCCACAATCAGGACTGCATACGACCGAGGCACACAGGGCCAACACCCGGCATCATGATGTGGGGAGCGATCTCCTACACTGGCCGTACACCACTGGTGATCGTCGAGGGGACACTGAATAGTGCACGGTACATCCAAACCGTCATCGAACCCATCATTCTACCATTCCTAGACCGGCAAGGGAACTTGCTGTTCCAACAGGACAATGCACGTCCGCATGTATCCCGTGCCACCCAACGTGCTCTAGAAGGTGTAAGTCAACTACCCTGGCCAGCAAGATCTCCGGATCTGTCCCCCATTGAGCATGTTTGGGACTGGATGAAGGGTCGTCTCACGCGGTCTGCACATCCAGCACGAACGCTGGTCCAACTGAGGCGCCAGGTGGAAATGGCATGGCAAGCCGTTCCACAGGACTACATCCAGCATCTCTACGATCGTCTCCATGGGAGAATAGCAGCCTGCATTGCTGCGAAAGGTGGATATACACTGTACTAGTGCCGACATTGTGCATGCTCTGTTGCCTGTGTCTATGTGCCTGTGGTTCTGTCAGTGTGATCATGTGATGTATCTGACCCCAGGAATGTGTCAATAAAGTTTCCCCTTCCTGGGACAATGAATTCACAGTGTTCTTATTTCAATTTCCAGGAGTGTATATCCAAATGTCTGTCTGATGTGTATCAACATCTTAATGTTTTGTCTGTGGAAGAAAAACAATAATTTCCCTTGTGCATAGCATTATACGACAGTATGACCTGTTACACTGTTTACCCAACCAATATTTTCAGCTATTAAATAATGTGTTAGCCAACATATTGTGTTTTATATATTAGTTAAGTACCTAGGGTTACCAAGTATATATTTATTCAAATTTTTTATTAGTCTACATTCTCCTTTCCCCTCTCTCTGTCAATCTCCATCTGCTCCTCTCTCTGTCCATCTGATCTTCCCTCCTCTCTAATTCCATCTGTTCCTTCCCACTCTTGCATTCCATCTCAAACTCCCTTCCAAGTCCATCTGCTCATTCTCCCCATCTCTCTGCTCCTCTCTCCCTCCACTTCTCCCAATCCATCTTCTCCTCCGCCCCTTTCTCTTTGTACCTTCACCATACCCCACTGTCCATCTCCTTCAGCTCCTCTCCCCATCTTTTTCCCCTCTTCCTGTCCACCTCCTCCTCTCCCCTCTCCCTGTCAACCACTTCCTCCTCTCTACCCATTCATCTCTTCCTCCCACCCTCTCTGTTCATCTCTTCCTCCCCCACTCACTGTCCATCTCCTCATCCCCTCTTTGTCCATCTCCTCCTCTTTCCTCTATCTGACCATCTAATTCTCCTTCCTCTCTTTGTCCAGACCCACTCTTTGTCCAACACCACTCTCAGTCCATGACATCTCATTCTGACCCTCGTCTTTCTGCCAATGTAATTCTACCCATCTGTCATTCCATCTTCTCATCCCCTCCTCCCTCTGTCTTTCTGCTCTTTCCCCTTTTGTCCATCTCATTCTCTCTCTTTAAGTTCATTTAGTTCTTTTCCTACTCCCCCTCTTTCTCATCATCACTCCCTCTAAGCCCATCTCCTCCTCCTCCACTCTGTCTGTCTCCTCCTCTTCCCCCTCTGTCCATTCCATCCTCCTCCCTGTCTTTGTCCTTTAATCCCTCCCCTTCTGTCCATCTCCTCCCCCTATTTGTGTTCATCTGCTTTATCCCCTCTGTTTATCCATTTCCTCCTCCTTTTTCTCTGTCCACAGTAACACCCTCACCCAGATATGAGGCTGCTGGTTCTTACCCCCACAGTATTTCTTTCCAGGTAATATAAGTACCAAGTCTGTCTGAAATTGATCCTTGGGTTTAGGGGCAGCTTTTTACCTTCAACTTTGCCCAAATATGCACTTGTCACATACGTTTCACATAAACGTAATATATTTCACTCTCTAGCGAATTTCACCCTGCTCTTTCGGTATCACGCAGTTAAATGTTTATGACATCGTATCTGTAAAATCATGTGTCGTACAATAATATACAGTGTGGTTATAATTAAACTTCCGTTACTTCAGCCAATGTTGGTAGAGATCCATTTACTGTATGGTTGTCCAACGTTTTAGGAATGGTGTCCAAACTGTTCTTTGCAGCATTTGCGTTGTTAGTAGTATTAGTGTCATGAATTACCATTAGGAGCAGATATTGGTACAGCAACGTAGGGAGGAACTCGGACTCATAGGATCAAGGAAATTCAGCGTGAGCGGCACAAGTATTGTGATCTGCTTCGCCAACATGTGATCGCTGCTCTACGGGAGAGAGATGCTTTGGAGTCAGCTATTCTGATGATACTGGATTGTAAGGCGTACTCAGGAGCAGATATAGACTCAGAACACAATTTAGAAATGATGAAGAGTAGGCTGAAGTTTAAGACACTAGTCAGGAAGAATCAATACTCGAATAAGTTCTCTAAGGCTATAGATACTGCGATAAGGAATAGCTCAGTAGGTAGATCAGTTGAAGAGGAATGGGCATCTCTAAAAAAGGGCCATCACAGAAGGTGGAAACAAAAACAGAGGTACAAAGAAGATAGCTACGAAGAAGTCGTGGGTAACAGAATAAATACTTCAGTTGATCGGTGAAAGAAGGAAGTACAAAAATATTCAGTGAATTCAGGAATACAGAAATACATGTCACTTTGGAATGAAATAAACAGGAAGTGCAAGGAAGCTAAGACGAAACGGCTGCACGAAAAATGTGAAGAAATCGCAAAAGAAATGATAGTCGGAAGGGCTGACTCAGCATATTGGAAAGTCAAAACAACCGTCGGTGAAATTAAAGACAAAGGTAGTAACATTAAGGCTGCAATAGGAATCCCACTGTTAAACGCACAAACGCAGAGAAGAGAGTGGGTAGGTGGAAAGATTACATTGAAGGCCTCTTTTAGGGGCGGAGGCGGGGGGGGGGGGGGGGGGGGAGAAGATTTGTCTGATGTTATAGAAGAAGAAACAGGAGTCTATGTGGAAGAAATACGGGATCCAGTGCTAGAGTTATAAGTTAAAAGAAACGACCATTCATGTTGGTGTGTAGAATGTATGAGTCTGACGATGTATCATCTGACGTTCGGAAAAATGTCATCCACACATTTCAGAAGAATACAAGAGTTGACTACAAGAGTTGACTAGTGCGACAATTACCGCGCAACGGCTCATGCATCCAAGAATAATACACAGAAGAATGGCAAAGGAAATTGAGGACTGACGATGATCATATTGCCCTAGGAAAGGTAAAGGCACCAGAAAAGAATTTCTGAACCGGTTGATAATGCAAGCAAGACTGAAGAAAAATCAAGACATTCATATGATTTGTCGAGCTGGGAAAAGCGTTCGACAATGTAAAATTTTGCAAGATGTTCGAAATTCTGAGGAAAGAAGTGGTGAGCTACAGGGAGAGACGAGTAATATACAGCATGTACAAGAGCCCAGAGAGAATAATAAGACTGACAGACCAAGAACGAAGTGCTCGTGTTAAGAAGGGTGTAAAACAGTGATGTAGTCTGTACATTGAAGTAGCAATGATGAAAAGAAAGGAAAGATTCACGAGTGGAATTAAATTTCAAGGTGAAAGGGTATCTATGCTAAGTTTCGCTGATGACATTGCTATCCTTAGTGACAGTGAAGAATAATTACAGGATGTGTTGAAAGGTATGAACAATCTCATGAGTACAGAATATGGACTGAGAGTAAATCGAAGAAAGACGAAAGTAATGTAGCTCTGGCAAGAAGAACATTCCTGGTCAAGAGAAGTCTACAAGTATCAAACATAAACCTTAATTTGAGGAAGAAATTTCTGAGAATGTACATTTGGAGTACAGCATTGTATGGTGGTGAAGCATGGACTATGGGAAAACTGGAACAGAAGAGAATGGAATCATTTAAGGTATGGTGCTACAGACGAATGTTGAAAATTAGGTGGACTGATAAAGTAATGAACGAGGAGGCTCTGCACAGAATGGGAGAGGAAATGAATATACGGACAACACTGACAAGAGGATGGGGCAGGACGGTAGGACTTCTATCAAGATATCAGGGAATAACTTCCATGGTGCTAGAGGGAGATGTAGAGGGTAAAAACTGTAGACGGAGAAAGGGATTGGAATCCACCCAACAAGTAATTGAGAACGTAGGTTGCATGTGCTGCTCTGACATGAAGAGGTTGGCAAAGGAAAGGAATTCATGGCCGGCCGCATCAATCCGGTCCGAAGGTGATCAAAATAATAATAATAAAAAAATCTAATGCATAATGAAGCTACGCCTCACATTCCATAACACATTTGGGGAAAACCGAATCATTGGCCGATCGTTCCAAATTGCGTGGCAACTAAGGCCATCAGATTAAAACCTGTGTGATTTCCTCCTATGGGGTTACCTGCTTTAGCAAAAGGACACACGTTGCAGGTTGAAGATGAGCAAAGCTAGGAAGGTGGCCGACTTTCCACATGAGACGCTGCGGGCAGCAATAGAGCAATCTCTAGTGAAATTCTAGGCTGTTGTGGGTACAGATGGTCGTCACATTGATATACTTGTGTAACCTTGAATGTAAACACGGTACACAACTAACAGTTATGTTACCGTCTTATGTGGAAATTAAAATGTGTTTCTTTCAATGGTTTATTCGTTATTTCTCTTCCACTTCTCCTTACAAATGTTTCACTGTGCTACGATGACAACTTTCGTTGAGGGCCTCTCGTGTAGCGGAAGGAAACTTATAATCCCGGTGCATTTTTGAAGGTACATTTAGTACTATTGTAAGTACTGTCTACATATACAGTTAGTAGTAAATACGTAATAAATCAAAACGACATACATGATGCGGCAGTTTTACTGCCAGAGCAATGGGAGTCGTCAGCGACAAAAACGGCGTAAGGGTTTTATATTATGTATAAAGTTTGTAGAACTCACCCGTGGTACATGAACTAGTAAGGGGGTAGCAGAGTTGTCACATTTTTTGCACCATTTAACGAGCAGCTAGACGATTTTACGGCGCGAGACTTCCTGTGGTTCACACTTTGCGAATTACTTGGGATCATTGTGTACACACCCTCCAGAGTATTTGGGTGTACAGGGCATGAGAAGAGATTAAAGGTATAGCACAGGTTGGACTGACGAGATATCAACTGTAATTACAGAAGGCGCCTTACAGCCAACCGATGTGTTCTCCACAAAGCTACCCTCATTATACTGCTGTCTTGAATGAACTGTGATAGAAGCCTGAACAACATGGGACTTACATACTAGGACATGTGTTGAAACTGCACTAGCCGAAATCTAGATTTGCTTTAACAAAACCTGAAAGGCAAAGACGTCTGATTGCTGTGCTCCATCATTTTGAAAGGTGTCTAAAGTACCTGACACCACAGGCATATCAGAACAAAGTGTTTAAGTGACTTCCACATGCCTGTACTTCTGAAGGAAATTCTGGGTGGAAAATCTTTTTAGTCCAGTGAAAAGGTAATTTGCAGACCTTCCAGAATCGTTCATTAGGGTTGGAATATGCTCACTGAAAAATCTTTGGGCAAAGCGCGTTGTCCAAAAACAGGGCTACTTCAAAAACAAGTGATTTTTTTTTATTAAGGTACAACATTTTACAAGTAGAATAACGACTTTAATCTGGTCATTGTAAGTTACTTGTAAATTCCGCTAAAGAAGGCCTAATCTAAGTAGCTGTTTCAGATTTTATTTATTGCCTAAATAAGTAAAACAGACAAACAGAATTGCCCGGATTCAGACTAATTACTTTATGTAGTCGAGGCCAGCTTGTAGACTGTTAGAAAAGCTAACCTTACCTAGTCATGAAGCTCGTACTATTTAGATACTAATTACACATTATTGTATCAGAAAGCTGAGGATACTACACTGAACTCCTTCGTACTTGTACTACCAAAAGTCACTGCAACTTCATTCTTTATGTCTATATTTTTCAGCCTCTGCCGCTGGAGGGCTCCGAATTGTAGCGTGTAACAGGGCGGTGTGTAACGTAACTAAGTCGTTGCGTGAGAAACAGCGTGCCGTAATCGAGCCTCGAATTCTAAGAGTTCGTCCACACTTGGAGTAAACCTCCCCTCCTTTTGCATGACAGTGCTAGACCACGTACAAGAGCTGCGACATCTGCAATAAACTGTCACCTTGGGTCCACTGTCGTCCGTCATCCTCTACACTGTCCTGAGTTGGCCCCATCCGATCTTCATGTGTTTCCAAAACATAAAGGGGATTTGTCTTTGATAGTGACGAAGTGGTGCAGGCAGACGTGAGGTCGGGGCTCCATCAAAAAAAATCAAACTGTACAGTGACGGCAGGCCTGAGTGGCTGAGCGGTTCTAGGCACTACGGTCTGGAACCGCGCGACCGCTACGGTAGCAGGTTCGAATCCTGCCGCGGGCATGGCTGTGTGTGATGTCCTTAGGTTAGTTAGGTTTAAGTGGTTCTAAGTCTAGGGGACAGATGACCTCAGATGTTAAGTCCCATAGTGTTCAGAGCCATTTGAACCATTTTCCCTCCCTTTTGAGTAGAACACACATTTCGTTGCACTAGGTTTCCCTTAAAATCCCCTAACTCCTCTCTGTACTCATTCTCAAGAATGCAGGCATCGTCCCATTGCACAGGCGTACATATCAGCTATCCATTGGCTGCAGTTAGTTTTCCATTTGACACGTCAGCAACTGACCTCAAGAAGACTTCCCATAAAATCTAAGGAAGAAAGCAATGGCAGATTATGTGCTGCGTCATAAGGAATTTATTTAACAGCCTCAAAAAAAGAGTTGAGCGTTCTTGTAGCGCTTACAATTTTGTAAAGTTGTTGCGTGTAGTAAAACAACTTTGCAATCAAAGAGCCCTTAAGTGAGTATACTATAGTTTTATGGACGGAAGGATGCGAAAAGGATAGCCTAAATACAATAAGGATGCATACATTTATTTCATTCTGGTGTTGTTATTGTGTAAACAACTAGGAAACGAAATCAATTAAATTAGCTACACTCCTTATGCACTCATAAAGTGTGAATGTATCTGACAACAGCTTTGTGTAGTAATGCTCATAGGAAACATTTGTCGTGGCTACGTGTCGCCCTGTGGCCGAGATGGCTGTGGTGACTACAGGTCATTGTAATCGAGGGTGCCTTCGGCAAACTTCCTGATGAAGTCGGCGTGTCGTTCCGGCTTCATGATGGACGCCCGCACCGCAGGGTCTTCCTTCATGGCCTCTCCCCAAGCCAGCTGTGAACAAAACGCACATCACAGCGTAACAAGATTTTCTGCAGAGAAACTGTCTTCAATTAAAGAAGACTACTTTGGAGTAAAGTAGATTAAAGTATTCCAAAATTACGTTTTCATATCGCATTTGGAAACAATTTCATTGAATATTTAATGACCGTGATCGAAGAAAAATAATAGTTTTGAAGATCAGAATGACAATATGGTGTCGCTCTCACACCTCCAACAATGACGTAAATCTTTAAAAAACTTAGACAGTCCATAAACTCTGTGATTTGCATATCTTACTCTCCAGAACGTTTTCCTCAAATTTAAAAAAAGAAAAAAAATGGCAATGTATTGTTCGATGATGCAGGATCTCCTCAACCCTTTACCAACCATCTTTTGTGTAAAAAAACCCTCTCCAATAAACAAATCACTCACGCGCAAAAGTCCGGAATCACTGGGATAACATATTAGCTAAAAGTTTCAGTTGTGTTCAAAGAACAGTTATACACCGACAACAGTTATACCCAGAAAAGCTCTACAATATGTTGAATGCAAAACACCGATTTGTCATGATGATAATACTAAGAGGGTGTGCTGAAAAGGAATACCTCCGAATTTTTAAAGTGAAAACTCTTTAAAACTTTTTAAATAAAACAAAGGTTACTAACATTCTACATCTTTACTCGTTATGTCTAACCGTTTATTTCTCAACGTAGTAATCCTGGAGACGAACACATTTCTAGCAACGAGAGACCAGTTTGTTGATGCCATCGCTGTAGAATGTTTGATTCATACGTTTGTATTTGTACTCCCCGTGCCATCGTACGATGTGTGATGGCAGCTACGTAATGTACCAGGATCATCGTGTACCATTCGCCTAAGCTACGCTGAAAGAAAATCTGGTGAGGCCCCCCATGATACTCCCGATTTCGTGTAATTTTATCATAACGCTGATTATGTGATGTGTGTTGGAGGTAGTAACATATTTCTTGAGTCGTAATGTTTAGTGTAAGCGCCTATGCGATCCACAGCATCTTTCTAGTAGCGTCTCCCATTGGAGTTTGTTGAGTATTTACGTGACATTTTCGTGCATACTAGTCCTAGACCCAAAATTTTGCTAACGGAAGCCACGCGGGATTAGCCGAGCGGTCTACGGCGCTGCAGTCATGGACTGTGCGACTGGTTCCGGCGGAGGTTCAAGTCCACCCTCGGGCATAGGTGTGTGTGTGTTTGTCCTTCGGATAATTTAGGTTAAATAGTGTGTAAACTTAGGGACTGATGACCTTAGCAGTTAAGTCCCATAAGATTTCACACACATTTGAACATTTTGCTAACGGAAAATGGTAGATAGTGAAATCGCTTATCTCTTTTCGCAGCCGCAGCTAAATATCTTCACTTACATGAGCCGTTGTCAATCAGACAAATTTATGATAGATGTCAACATTTAAATTGTTTATTTACAGATATAATCATGTAAAGTTTCGATAGAAAAATGTTCAGATGTGTGTGAAATCTTCTGGAACTTAACTTCTAAGGTCATCAGTCCCTAAGCCTACACACTACTGAACCTAAATTATCCTAAGGACAAACACACACATCCATGCCCGAGGGAGGACTCGAACCTCCACCAGGACCAGCCGCACAGTCTATGACTGCAGCAGCCCAGACCGCTCGGCTAATCCCGCGCGGTGTTTCGATAGAAATACATTTTTTCATCCGTTATCGGGACATCAGTTCATCCACATATACATAAGTACATTTAACGACGTTAGTGTATCCACATTTTTTCGAATATGCCTTCATAAAAAGCAACTGGAAGCATTCTAATACCGATTTCGTAACTCTCGCTGCACCTATAACAGCTGTGAGGTGAATTATAGGATTTTGAGGTCGTGTCCTTAAATTTCTTTATGGAGGGTTCTTTATCCATTTCTTTGATTTTTGTCCCCAAGTTCACATTGTTTTCAAAACTTATTTCATTATCGTCACCGTCTGTCTCTTTTATCAGTGGCATATTCCAGTTTTCGCACTCATCAAATGAATCTGAATCTGATTTATCTTACTTTTCTTCTGCTTCTACTTCCAATAGTTTCGGTATTCGTCTTTCGTTTTCTTCATACGTACAATTTACACTGTAGGTGACTTGTTACTATACAGTGGCAGAAAACAAATCGACTCCAACACTTATTTCACTTGGAAAGCAATTAGACTAGCGGTGCTAGAGGATAATGGATTCACTTAAAATAACATGAAATTCGGCAACAGAAATTTTTTTAAAAAATGGGCATTGTGTGTTATTTTGATTTTTGTTTCATTGGAACTGATGTGAGATGCCCTGTACACCTCAGTGTATATTTTTGCCAACTGAACAACAATCATAACTGAAATTTAATATATTCTAATTGAATAATTTACGTAACAGTCAGAAAGCCAACAGAGTTTTAGACAATTATGAAAATTTGAAGCAATAATACGAACATCGAGCCAGCAGTAAATGGTTAAGATATGATGTATTTTCGTTTCTGTACCAGCTGAAGGTGAAACATCATGAGAATATCTAAAACAATATATTCGTCACGCAGTTAATTTTCACACCTTTTACGGCTTTTTTCGTTACTAACTTTTTCTACAATACTTTCGTTAAAGAAATGGTGCCTTCTATAAACACGTTAAATAAATTGCAATAAGATGGTGACATTCTTGTCAGATGCTGCTTCTGCTGTAACTCATTTCTGAACACCGATATGCCGGCTGGGGTGGCCGAGCGGTTCTAGGCGCTACAGTCTGGAACCGCGCGACCGCTATGGTCGCAGGTTCGAATCCTGCTTCGGGCATGGATGTGTGTGATGTCCTTAGGTTAGTTAGGTTTAAGTAGTTCTACGTTCTAGAGGACTGATGACCTCAGAAGTTAAGTCCCATCGTGCTCAGAGCCATTCGAACACCGATATGTCTACTTCCACTCTTTGTTTTTGTATAAATTGTTAATGAAAGCTATATATCTTTGTCCATTTGTTTCAAACAGTACCATGCAAGTCTTTTCTAGGTCAGTGGATGTTGCATATGTCTTTCTATTTAACTACAGTACTATTTCTAAAAATATAACGTCTCTATTTATTAGGGTTTCCATAAAATTGATCTTCTCGTAAATGGGGATTGGTCTTAGCTACAAAACTTTAACGTTCTTCTATAAGAAAGTGAGGTGGCCAAGGTTCTACGACTTGAGCAACCACAAACATTTTTTAAAGGTGCGGTATTTGTTGCACATTTGTTACATTCCACTAATTATCATAGTCGATTCAGATAATCTCACACAGCTGTTTCACTGGCATTCTTTGACAAATCGTTAGAAGTACCAAGCGTTTCAGATGTTTTGTTGGTGCTGATGAAGACATTGTTGAATTGAAGGTCCGACTAATTTGCTTTCCATTTCTACGATACTTGTGTGAGCTTAAACATATGCAATACTTCGCTATCTGATAACTTTCGATATTTTTTTTTCATTTTGAGTGTCACTTTTAAACATCAAAGAGAACTTCGTGTGACTGCCCATCCTTCTGTCTTCGACAGCTCTTGTTCTCACAGGTGGCGAAATTGAGTGGAGCTTGTTTCACTTTCCGGTCGTGGTAAATGTTAACAAGGCGCCGGAATTTCAATCTAATCTCCTGTTCAGTGTCCGACCGTGTCAGACATCAGCGAAGTTCCCACTTGCAGCGGGTCCCTGATTTGTTTGGATACTGGGAAAGGTTGGAGGATATCGCAACAGAAAGGAGAAAGAAATTGGGAGTAGCATAATTATTAGTTTATTCTGAAAGCAGAATAGAACAAATGATAATATATTTAGCCGAGGGCGGCATTCACTGATGTTATGCATGAAAAATGACAGATCATATGTACTGAAACCTTAGCAGTAGAGCAGATCAGTGTGACAAAGGGGAAGATTCCGGTGAATCTAAGGAAATGGCTGGTGGCTTTGGTTTGCGGTTGTGACACGAGTTACTTGGGCTCGCCGAGGGAATGGAACGGCGAGTGCATACTAACGACATTGATGCGTTGATTTCACTGTAGTGAAGAGCTAAACTGTTGCTAACAGCAAGACGGTAGCTGACTTTAAGAACATGTGTCTACGACGGTAAGAAAACTGCAGCTGCCGGTCCAGCTGAAAGCTCACAGTGAATGGGCGGGCCCGGCCGCGGTGGTCTCGCGGTTCTAGGCGCGCGGTCCGGAACCGTGCGACTGCTACGGTCGCAGGTTAGAATCCTGCCTCGGGCATGGATGTGTGTGATGTCCTTAGGTTAGTTAGGTTTAAGTAGTTCTAAGTTCTAGGGGACTGGTGACCACAGCGGTTGAGTCCCATAGTGCTCAGAGCCATTTTTTGAATGGGCGGGACAAGGCGTCGGCAATACATTTTATGGGTTGGTCTGCCCCACAATCCTGTAGGATCCCGACTTCAACCATACGGTCCAGTGATGTTAATGTGACTACAGTCAATGTTCGACGTTAGTGTGCAATAAACAGTCACAGACGGCAGATGGCAGCACTAGCAGTGGAGAGTATATAAAGCGTGTCGGGGCGGGGGGGGGGGGGGGGGGCTCGGAAAACAGTGTAGATGTCGTAGTAACGCGAAAACGGAGAGATTTATCTGATGTTCAGAAGGAATTGGTGATTTGCTTTAGGGTCAAGGGCGGAAACGTTTCCGATATGGCTAAGTTTGGAAACAGTTCGCGTGACACAGTTGTGAAGGTATACCACGCGTGGCAAAATGGCGCTATCCAAAACCAGCGCCTCCTGACATCTATATACAGGATAATGCAACGTGTCACACAGCTCACAGTGTACGTGCGAGGTTCGAAGAGCACCAAGAGTTTACCATACTTGCTGTACTTCACTGGCCACCAAACTCCTCCGATTTAAACCCATTCGAGAATCTGTGGGACCACCTCGATCGGGCTGTTCGCGCCATAGATTCTCACTGAGGAAACTAGCGCAGCTGGTGACAGCAGTGGGGTCGGCATGGCTCCACGTCCCTGTCGGTACCTTCCAGAACCTCGGTGAGTCTCTTCCTCCATGTCTGGCAGCGATCCACGCAGAAAATGGTGGTTAAACAAGCTTTTGAACGCTGGTCACATTAATGTGACTGGACAGTGAACATGGAGAGCAGCTACCAAGGCCTTCCTGCAGAGACACATGGGTTGACTGTGTCTTTTTGTCGACACAGGTTTCCTTTTTTGGCTCAGTTCCAACCGTCGAAAGGTGGTTCCCATGATGCTCCTAAGCGTCCATTAGGAATGTGGAAGATTGTTTAAAACTTGTTCTGCCATTTTGAGTAAATTATCAACTCCTCTCAAAATGACATCAGCCGAAATCTGTTTTCAGATTTTTGTTACTCAGTATGTTAGGAATCATTATCGTAAAGTTTCTTTTCTCTCAAAAACGTAGTTGATAATTTAACCGGCGACTGTATTTTCAACGAAATTGAAATAAAACTCACACGGAAATTATGGATACACCGGTAAGTTTTTCACCATTAAATGCTCCTGGATCTGTCAACTAATCGATTGCTTATTATTTCCTATTTGGCTCTTCCTTTGTTTGCGGCCTTATGCGTCCATGCATGCGTGCGCCTCGTCACGCAACGGTCCTGGTAAGGTCCGTTGTGTTACATATGTTGCTACAAGTGGACATTTAAAATTTGGTGATTCAATACTTTTTCGGCAGCCTTGTATATCCCTGATTTTCTCGTTATTTTAGGCGATTACTTATCTGGCTCATCTAGTTAATTTTTCCGTGTGGCTGTTATTGATCAATTGGCTTTTAATTTTTCTGAATCTGTTCCCACTCGATATAATTAACACGAGAAATCGAGTCTACGTCTGATATCGAGAATGTTTTTAGTGTGCTTCGTCACTCACCAGTTGTGGAAACTCTTCTGTGGGGAATTTGAGCTGCGGGTACATGGCCCGTATGGCCTCGCAGCGCTCTGCCCACGGCCATATCATGTAGTCCAGCATGCCAGGGCGGTCCCCTGAAAGACAAGTGTGCTGTTTAGAACGGCATTTGTACTGCGAAAACAACCGGTAAAAGTGTAAGAGATGTACTACACAGTTTACAGCTAGAAAAGTTCGCGAAATCGTTACTTTATAACTGGGAGCCCTTAATTTCTAAAATTCTCTTCAAGCATACAACTTCCCTTACCCTCACGCCATAAAATTCTTTGTATGAAACACATTTAGTACCTTACCCCACGTTCTTTCCCGTCGCATCAGCTTGATCAGCGATTGTTACGTTCGCTGGTGGCGGCCTAGTGGAAAATTATAGTTACGTTGCAATGTAATACACTAATACACGTGTACTATTTTAGATAAACGGTGCCGACTTGTTCCAATGACTTGGGAGAAAAAAAGAAAAAGAACAGGACATTGCTTGTGAGGTGCCGGAACGTCGTGCCGGCCAGCCTAATTACTGGTAACTCAGTTCTGGTAGAATTCACATCGAGTCGCCTGGTAGAACGTTTGCAGTTTACAATTGTTACAATGAGCACTTTTATTTGTTACGGCAATACGTTTAGTTCAGAAAAGTCTCCATTCTAAATCCTATTACACAGTAATTCTTTTTGACTTCATTATAAAATTATCAGGAAACATAACCTCATATTGTGTTGCCTACTAACTGTTACTATTATCCAGAACTGTTTTGTTCTGTTTATCAGGAGACCCGCCTGGATCCAGAGCGTTTCGCCAATCCGTGTATTACCAAAGCGATTAGTAAAAAATTCTCTTCTGTCTTTCTTGTGGCTAATTTAAATTCAGTTCTCGGTTACGTAATATATTCAGAGACCTCACATGTTTACAGACAGAAATCCATATCAGAGTCAGATTGCAGCATACACAGCACGGAATTCATAAAATATTAACATTGCTCTTGCTTCCTCCCGTGTTGTGCTGCGTTTTGGATGTGAGATCATGAGCAGGGAACACTAAGTGGCGCATCTGTCAGTGTGATGTGTTATAAGTTATCTTCTTCGAATACGGTCGTCGTTTAGTTTTGTTCTCGTGGTCTCGCTACTCCGTACCACTGCCTTGCTCTAACTTATTCCTCTTGGCTTCGTATCCAGGCAAGGTGATGCTGCAAGTGTGTGCGTCACTTCACTACCTACAAGTGTTAAATCACGAAAGCGTCTTCAAAGATACTCTTCTTTATTTGCGAATCTAAATTTTCTCGGCGAATCTCGATGATGAGGTCTTCTCGGGTTATAAGCCGAGTCAAGGCGCCGTCCTGCGGGAACGTTTCAACAAGTTTCCTAACTTCTGATCTTCAAGCGAAGACACAAATAGGAAACTTGCTGCAATGTTGCTGCACAACGACGCTTTGACTCAGCTAAGAATACGCGAAGACTTCATAAACTCTTCGTTATTGTTCAAACTATTTACATCAATTCTGAAGACAGATCAAATAAACACATCAAACTCGACTTAGGATCTAGGATTTACAATCTTCATTTGTCTTGAGTGCTTACACCGTAGTATATCCGTTTTCTCTGAGGTGTTCATGACACCTATAAGGGGCGTCACCACGGAATAAATGTCCACGCTCATGGAAGTGCTCTCGCGCTCATTACGCCGCGCCCTGCCCCTGTGGTGTTACGTCACTGCAGACGCACCATCTGCACAGATTACAGATCGGGGCGCGCACAGTGGCTTGATCCAACTACATAAAATGTTTATAACAGACACGGCCATCATTCACCAGCATGATCATTTTCAGTGAAACATAGGTCATTGCCACGAATAACTACATATTCCCCCACTGAAACGAAAGACGTCATGCAAAACACCTTTAACGCACTCGATACAATTGAATGTACCATACGTGATATCCTATTACAATTTTTTATACGTATCATTTATCCTTACTAAATAAATGGAATGTTTTCTTTAAATGTTCATATATGATTATTTATTTTGGCTCGAAGAGTTAACATGAAAGTTGTCTCTAGTTGTTAAGCATAAAATGGTGTTCGTGCTCTGTCGTTACACATTGCGAAACATTATGCTTTTAATGATAAGAGCGTGGGATGTGTTTTCTTCATTTAAATTGAAGTACATTGTTAGTTAACATGCTTAATTTCATCCTTAACTGCCCACATCTTATTTTTGAATACGTAAATATACACAGCAGTTTACCACCCATTGGTTCCTGGGTAAGTTTGTTTGCTCCCAGTTAGTTCGGATACTACTTCAACAAAGTGATCAATTGTCATACAACACGTCTTCTTCGACCTCAGTAATTAAGTTCAGCCCTTTCTATCGGTAGATACGGTACAACCATTTTTTCTTTCGGATGACGTGTCCCCCATTCATTCCCTGCTAAAATATGTTCATGTTATCCCTCTGTGGATTCACCTGACCGAAGGACTAGGACTCTCTATTTGATATATCTGTCCCCGGACTCCTCTACACATGCGGTATATGCCATTTCTTTCTTAAATGCATCTGACCTCATGCGTAGGACAGCCTCTCTATCTCTCTATACGCCTGGCTACGCATTTCAAGTCACTCAATCAACCTAAAGCAAGATGCACTTCACTCTATACAATCTGTCTGCACAATACCTAAGTTTCATTTCTCACATCCTGATAGAAACGGGTTCCTTCACTTCTGGTGTGTCTTTACCCCAGTTTTAAAGCATATAGCACCAACTTCTTGTACAAAATTCCTTTATCCTACACGTTTGTAGCTGTACAAAGACGCACCTGCGTTAACTTTGGCTAACGGTATTACCACGTCTATTTCCTTTTCCCACGGATATTTACATCTGCCACTATGTTTGTATTTAAGATTATCTAAGCCAACAAATACTACTCATGTTCAACAAGACATAACGAGGCGGGGACTAAAACTGCCATTTTCATCCTTTGAATTTTTTTTTCTGTATTGTATTTCAATTCCCCAACGGGGCGGGCTGGCAGCAGCATGTGCGCTGCTCTTCAGCCGAAAGACATAGAACAAACAATAGAAGACATTTAAAAATAACAAATGAGAGAATATGGTGAACATAGACATAAAAAAGGGGGAACATCATGGAAGACAATCGTAAAATGGAGAAAAAAACCGTAAAAAAGTAGCGCACACAAAAAAACCACACACTGGGACAATTAAAAGAACACAAGGCGCAATATGACCGGAGCATAAAAGTATCGACGGATGGCGTAGCACATAACAATCACTAACAGTAACACTACGTACAAGGCTACCACACAATTAAAATCACACCTCCCGACGCACCGGAGAACAGCACCAAACACAACACTGACGTCGTACACTGATGATGATCAAAACGGAGGATCTGCCAGGCGCAAGAGATGAGGGAGATGGTAAGATGGGAGGGAGGGGAAGAGTGGGGGGGAGATGGGCGGGGGGGGGGGGGGGCAAAGTGGGCCAAGTAGGGAGGGAGGGACGTGGGAGGGAAAGAGGCAAGGATGGGGTGTAGGATCTCGGGGGGGAGGGGGGGGTGTTCATCCTTTGAAGACTCAGCGGGTTTTATTTTATATGATTACAAAATCTGCTAAAGTAGTCGAGAAAACTCCATTGTCACTTATTTTATAAAACACTTATATATCCATGTGATTATCTGTCATTTACGTCTTTTCACACTGAACACTATGTTATTTCAGTATAGCCTAACTCTCATATCTTCTACTCGAGATCCTTGCGTAGTGCCTTCTTTCTATTTAACACTAATAAAACGATATTGTTTTGTTGTTCACACATCTGAGCTGTCGTTTAATCCATTTATTTCTAGATGGCACTGCTATCTTCTGCTCGTTACGCTCCTGTTATCACGTCACATTTCAGGCTGTTGCCCGGCAGGCGCAGGTGATAAAAACATACGTAAAAGAGAAGTGTTTCACCGATAGGCCGAAGAAAGAAAAAAAGGAGATAACCTCGAAAGACAGAATGCCTTAGCATCCCCACTTCTGTTTGTTATTCGTTGTAACGCCGGAGGGAGAACATGTTGACATTTCCTACTGAACGGACTTGTCACGCCTTCACCGTTGTAGATCCTGAAAATTGACGTTAGCATATCTCTGTTTTTAGCCTGGAGAGCAAGAAGAACGAAGCTTAAAGGAAAGGAAAAGAAGTCAGTAAACCGTCAATTGTCGTCATTAATAGTCGGCAGGCTATTGTCATCTTTATTAACCCATAAAGAACCTCTCGTATAAAACCAACAGACAGCCTACAGTTTTGTGTTGTTTCTCCTAAAGAAATATAAAATCCCAATTCTACATAACAGTTACGTAGTTAGCATAAGTATGTATGTTTTTGTGTAAGAAACATGCATTTTAAAAAATGTTAATTCTAGTTACTCTCATCGAACTTTTCGTGTTATATTCTTGATTTCATAAACAAGAATACTACTTAGTTATTAAATAAGATAGAATAGTAAGAGGTACATAACATAGAAGAGTGTAAGGGGAAGAAATGGTTTTGGAGAAACGGAAAAAGAAATACCAAAACCATTAACCTGGGCTTTCGGCGGAGTGTTATTCTGCCAAATTTGAAAAGTATGCAAGTTTTCCTGGGGGTATCTTTTTCTTAACCGTATCAACATTGTACAGTTCCTTTTCCCAGCCTGTATATGGATCAACAAGGAACAGTGCCTTAGTATGTGGTAATCACACCACCTTAAAAGGTCCACAACACTGTGGAAAGAAACAACTCGTGTCTTTCTTTATGTAGGAACTATGATGGAAATCTTTTATTAAAACTAAGTCCTCTATGTTAAATACAGGTACATTTACCTATTGTTAAACTTACATAGTCTGCTATGGGCTGACTCATGTAACTTGCTTCTATGTTATTGTCTATTACTGCTGCCTTTTCTGCCTTTGAAGGGAGCCATCTGAAGAATTTTAACAATTGCTCTCCCAAAAATTTCTTATGCATAATTTGTTGTTAAATGCTTTACTGTTTTCCTTCGTAACTTCATTGTTCTATTTCACAAATAACCTAAACCATTTCGGTGCTTCCGCTGACGTTCGTATTGTCCATACAGGCATACGCTACGAATTAATTTGTCCAGTTAGATGTTCAGTTAGTTTCTTCACTAATAAACATCGGTAACTATCCCTGCAAATTCCTGTACACAAAAAAAGAGAATAATAAAAAACTACTGTCGCAAGGTCCGCCAGCTGCTATCCCGTCGTTACTCTTCCTCGCCAAACCCGGCCAAACTCTTCCGTGTCGGAACTGATACGTAGATGCTTGTCGCTTGAATAATGCTTTGAATACAAGCACAACAGTTGTTTCAATTAGTGTAGACGACCACGACTGTTTATTTTTGGTTATGAACATTTCTGATTTTCTTCTTGTTATCTAGAATATTGTTAACACGTTTTCGTTTGATAGCTTTTTGGGGCACAACACAGAATGTGCTCACTAATATACACTGAAGTGCCAAAGAATAGGCATACGTACTCAAATATAGAGATACGTAAACAGGTAGAATACGGCGTTGCAGCCGGCAACGCCTGTATAAGGCAACAAGTGTCTGGCGTAGTTTTTAGATTCGTTACTGCTGCTACAATGGCAGGTTATCAAGATTTAAGTGCGTCTGGACGTGGTTTATAGTCGGCGCACGAGCGATGGGACACAGCATCTCCGAGGTAGCGATGAAGTTCGGAGTTCAGATTTTCTCGTACCACCATTTCACGAGAGTGCTATGAATATCAAGAATCCTGTAAAACATCAAATCACCGACAATGCTGCCGCCTTAAAAAGATCCCGCACGAACGGGACCAACGACGACTGAAGAGAATCGTTCAATGTGACACCAACCCTTCTGCATATTGCTTCAGATTTCAGTGCTGGGCCATCAACAAGTGCCAGCGCGCGAACCATTCGACGAAACATTATCAATATTGGCTTTCGGAGCCGAAGGCCTACTCCTGTACCCTCGATGACTGCGCGACAGAAAGCTTTACGCCTCGCCTTGGCCCGTCAACACCGACATTGGACTGCTGATGATTGGAAACGTGTTGCCTGGTTGGACGAGTCTCGTTTCAAATTTTATCGAGCGGATGGACGCGCATGGATATGGAAACAATCCTGTGAATCCATGGACCCTACATGTCAGCAGGGGACTGTTCGAGCTGGTGGAGGCTTTGTAATGGTGTGGGTCTCGTGCAGTTGGAGTGATATGGGATCCCTGATATGTCTAGATACGACTCTGACAGGTGACATGTACATAAGCATCCTTTTTGACCACCTGCTTCCATTCATGACCATTGTGCATTTCTACGGACTTGGGCAATTCCAGCAGGATAATGCGACACTCCACACGTCCAGAATTACTACGGAGTGTCTCAGGAAAATTCTTATGAGTTTAAACTAATGGCATCAGGAACACTCTTCTGATTTTAAACACTTCCGGTGACCATCAGACTCTCCAGACATGAACATTATTGAGTGTATCTGGGATGCCTTGCCACGTGCTGTTCAGAAGAGATCTCCACCCTCTCGTACTACTATGGATTTATGGACAGCACTGCAGATATCATGGTATCTGTTCCCTCCAGCACTATTTGAGACATTAGTCGAGTCCATGACACGTCGTGTTGCGGCACTTCTGCTTGCTTATGGGGCCTACACGATATTAGGCAGGTGTACAAGTTTCTTTTGCTCTTCAGTGTGAATTCCTATGCTGATTCTTGAGTTGTTTCTGCCAACGAAGTATTTCTCCGCAGAAATTTTACCAAATATCTCTCCTTTTCAGCAACACAATTGCTGGTTCAAATGGCTCTGAGCACTATGGGACTTAACATCTGAGGTCATCAGTCCCCTAGAACTTACAACTACTTAAACCTAAATAACCTAAGAACATCACACACATCCTTTCCCGAGGCAGGATTCGAACCTCCGACCGTAGCAGTTGCGCCTAGAACCGCTCTGCCACACCGGCCGGCCCTCAGTAGTTGCGAGATCTGGATAACGTTCTGGCCAGAGCAACAGTCTCACACGCTCTGTATCCGGCTAGGCCACGGCACCATCGATAATATTCGGTCTTGTGTTATCTTGTTTAAATACAGTATCAGAGAGAGAGAGAGAGAGAGAGAGAGAGAGAGAGAGAGTGGGTACGACGAGCGGCCTTTATCACGGCTCTAATGTGACTGCTGCTGACCAAATTGCTGGCTAAGAGAGCCAAAGATGATCGTGCTGAATATCCAATGGCCCATAAGCTGCTGCTTGGGGCCCCAGGCTGAGAGATGTTCCAGAGGCGCCACAATTGTAATATTTATATACAGGAGGTATCACTCCATTAATAGCGACTGTTTGGGGCACCTAGCTGACAAGTTCGCCAAAGTGCAAGATCTGTATGCAGTGCATATCACAATTAGTAGTGAAAACTGACACAGGCGGAAGTGTAGTACGGGAAAAGGGGGAGGGATGGGGGGGCAAAGCAATAAGTCGTTTGCTTGGAAAAAAGGTTCTAGAACTGGCCCAGCGAATGGTACTCCGAGGTGCAACATCAAGTGCTAGGCCCGTATGACGGTGACATATGCAACCTGGCAATGTTCGCCCTCCTCTGAGTCTCCAAACATGGATACGTCTGTTGTGTTGCTGTACGCAGAACCGGCACTCGCCAGAAAAGAAGGCGTGGTGCTTTTCCGGTGTCCGTTGCTGTTGAAGGGCGTCACAATGTCGGCGCGCCTCTCTCCGCTGGTCCGCAGCTCGTGGTCTAGTGGCTAGCGTTGCTGCCTGTGGATGACGAGGTCCCAGGTTCGATTCCCGGTCGGTCTGGGGATTTTCTGTGCCCGGGGACCGGGTGTTTGTGTTGTTCTCATCAAAAAAATGGTTCAAATGGCTCTGAGCACTATGCGACTTAACTTCTGAGGTCATCAGTCGCCTAGAACTTAGAACTAATTCAACCTAACTAACATAAGGACATCACACACATCCATGCCCGAGGCAGGATTCGAACCTGCGACCGTAGCGGTAGCTCGGCACCAGACTGCAGCGCCTAGAACCGCACGGCCACTCCGGCCGGCTGTTCTCATCACTTCATCATCATCATCATCATTCGTGACAGTGGCTGGACTGCGCAAAAAAATTGGACTGTATATAAATTGGGAATTTGTACGGGAGCTGATGAACGCGCAATTGAGAGCCCCCTAAACTAAGCATCATCATCTCTCTCCGCTGCCACGTCAAGGAATCCGCAACTATGGTCGGTGTGCTCGCAGTTCTCGGTGCTCCAGACGTCGTCGTACAGTCTGCGTGTACACTTGTCTTGTCAACCCATTTCCTGACTCAAGGTTCGTGTTGTTCCTGTGCGATTCCCAACGGTCGAGTGAATCACATGTCTTGTCTTCTCGGACGCTTTGTGCATGGAATAGATAAAATCCTGAATGGCACTGAATATGGCCCACTTCAACCGATCGATTCCGTATTCACACGGCAGCGTAAAGGTCGTGGTGGTGGTGGTGGTGGTGCGTTGGGACTTATGGGCGCTCAACATCCAGGTCATCAGCGCCCTGACACACATTAAAAGGAACGAATGTGGACAGACCTAAGAAAACTAAAGCACACACTCAAAAAAGGCAGGAAAAGAAGGAAAATGCTACATAAGAAAGTAAAACCTAAGAAAAGGGGAAACATAGCAACAAGAATGTCACAGGAAATTGTTATTGGCTGGCTACTTACATAAAATATGGGCGAGCTTGTCACACAGTGATCAAATTAAAATCCTCTCCCTAAAATCTTTGTAAAAACATTTGACAGGGCACAGAACTTTAAAACTTTAATCACATTCGTCCGAGTGTTGCCTAAAAGAGATGGCAGGTCCGCTGGCAAGTCAGCCGCGACCCGCTGGTCAGAAAATAAAACGCAATCCAGTAAAACTTGGCGCACAGTGACCTGGACGCCGCAAGCACCACAAATTGGAGGGTCCTCTCGCCGGAGCAGGAAGCCGTGCGTCATAGGGCTGTGGCCTGTTCGAAGCCGAGTGAGGAGAACCTCGTCCCGTCGATTGGGCTGAAAGGAAGTACACCACACACGCGTTGTGGGCTTGACTATACGGAGCTTATTGTCAGTCCCTTCCAGCCACTCATCCTCCCACCGGCGCACGACCCGTGAACTCAACAGCGAGGTGAGTGCGTGCAAGGGGATAGCACACTGAGATACTTGTGGGGCGAGACACGCCTCCTTGGCTGCGAGATCTGCCCTTTCATTCCCAGCAATGCCAACATGCTCCGGAACCCAGCAGAAAGCTACAACCTTCCCCAGTCGCTGTAGTCGGAGGAGGGCATCCTGGATGGTCTGGACAATTTTGTCTGCCGGATACAAACGTTGCAATGAGTGAAGGGCACTGAGTGAATCGGAACAGACAAGAAATTTAGGAGAGGAAGAATGTCTCATGTGCTCCATTGCCCGCAAGATCGCAAACAATTCTGCATCAAAGACAGTAAAAGTCTGAGGCAATCGGACCTTGAGGACACGATATGGAAAAACAACTGAGCAACCAACAGAATCCCCTTGTTTCGACCCATCCGTAAAAACAGTTACATAGTCGTGGTGCTCAGATAAAATGGCAGAAAATGCTGCATTAAAAACGGTGGCAGGAGTGCAATCTGTCTTGTACTGCAATAAATCTAAAACCACTCCGGGCCTCTTCAGTAACCAGGGTGCCAGGCGGTTAAAACCTTGGATTTGGGGTTGTACAGACTCCACACCGAGGGACTCTAGTACACGTTGCACACGGATCCCTAACGGCAACGTAGCCCGGGGACGGCGGGAAAAAAGGCGGTCCAGAGGTGGATGGGCAACAAGACGTTGAGCAGGCGAGCTGGGAGCTGCAAGAAACTTACAAGCCTGGCGCACCAGCAGGAGCTGCCGCCGGATGGTAAGTGGCGGTTCGCCAGCCTCAGCACAGAGGCTGGGTACGGGACTGGTCCGATAAGCACCCGTGGCCAGTTGGATCCCAGCATGGTGAACAGCGTCAAGGATCCGCAAATAAGATGGCCTCGCTGACCCATATACTGTGCACCCATAGTCCAGCCGTGAACGCACAAAAGCTCCATAAAACTGAAGGAGACGCGCCCAGTCCGCGCCCCAAGACCTGTGGCTGAGGCACTTGAGGATGTTCAGTGCCTTCAGCGTTCTGGCTTTCAAGTCACGTAGGTGTGGCAGCCATGACAACCCGGAGTCAAAAATTAGGCCCAGAAACCGCACTGTGTCTCTAAAATGTAGGACAGTATCCCCCATATGCAAGGCAGGCAAAGTAAAAAGATGACGAGAACGATTAAAATGAACACAAACACACTTATCGGCAGAAAACCGAAAACCCGTCTTTGCAGCCCACTCCTCTAACCGCCGCACTGTTAGCTGCATCTGACGGCTCACGGTTGCAACACTGGTGGAGGAACAGAAAACAGCAAGGGTGTGACCAGCGCGAGGAGCAATACCGTCTATTGATAAATGATATTCTCGATTGGCTACGATCGTGCCATCGTCGAATTCTGACACATGCTGGTAGGCGTTTCTTTTTCTTGCTCAAAGCATAACACAAACTTCCCATGAACAGCCAAAATTCAGATTCGACTTCTGAACATGAAAGCCACTGCGTGATCTTATATACAGAATGTAGGTGACATTGAACCTGCCTACTGCGTGCATTTCCACTGATATACTAACTGTTAACACATCCAGCACATACAGGGTGTAACGGGTACAAGTGCCGATATTTCTGTTGGTAAATGAGGACGGTCTACTAAATAACATTACGTCAATATTCACATCATTTGAATACTAATAATTACAAATCGTATCTTTTTAGGTTAGGTATTATCTCCATGTACAAGTGGCAAGAGCAAGCCATTAATACCATTAATACTTATTTTCACTTGTGCAGCAGGTCAGGTGTTGAAATGCTGATACTTGGCCGCAAAATAGTTACTCTAGGCTGACGGGCGTAGTCTATTTAGTGGTGCAGTTACAGCCATGCAGAAAACATTAGGTCGTAAGGTTTGTGACGTTTTTGTGGGAAGACTGTTTGACGCAAAGAAAAAAAAAACCACGAACACACTGATGTGTGTACATATTAATGTAAAACATGAAAAAATCTGCATTTATAGTTCCTTGCACACTGTCTTCATTGTGATGCTGTTTTAATAACTAGCGACCTACATCAGGTCTTTCTAATAAAGACTGGTGTAAAATTATATATACAAATTTCACTAGTTTCAAACGAAACGAAGTCTGGTCCACGCAGTCTGGAGGGCCTTGCCACGGTTCGCACGGCTCCCTCCGTCGGAGGTTCGAGTCCTCCCTCCGGCATGGGTGTGTGTGTGTGTTGTCCTTAGCGTAGGAAGTTTAAGTTAGATTAAGTGGTGTGTAAGCCTAGGGACCGATGACCTCAGCAGGTTGCTCCCATAGGAACTCACCACAAATTTCCAAAAATTTTCACTTTACAGTGGGATGTAAGACAGTTTCAGAACTTCCAGTACTAATACTGTCCTCATCACATTGTAAAATACAAGAGAAAGAAGACAACGATCTCCAATAATGACACACTTCCAGTTGGAGGTTAGACTCCAGTGAAAGCGTTAATGGGGATGGTGGAAGTTCTTATCGCTAATTCGTGGCCAGGCAATTTTCACCATGAAACTTCGGCTAGACTTCTTGCAGTCATACCACAGACAACTGGGGAAAGCAGGTAGAACGTTAACTTTGTGAATCTTCGTTATTAAAACATTCTAAGGGCTCACAAGCCATGAGTTCAATTTTCATAGCTGAAAGTGTTAAATAATGCATAATTTTAACACTCAAAAAGTGTGAATTTCAAAGGAATCATTTAGAATTACTTATCAACCTGTAGGTCGAAGACTTATACCCTAGCAAAATCATAACTCAGTCAAATATCCTATTAGGTATGATTTTCAGGAGAAAGGAAAAATATAAAAAGTAGGAAGAAAGAGTGTAAATGAGAACATTCAGTATGCCACTTTACTTTAATAATTTGAAAATTGTGGAAAATATGACACGATGGAAGTTTCATGCAATTTTTATAACATGGAGCAAGTCCTGTGGAAACGTCCGTACTTCGTCCACCTCGCTATTAAACGATGTTAATGCATCTTCTCTGTTTGATGAATGCCCTTTATTTGTGCAACGAGATTAATATCTTCAGCTGTTGTTTCTTTTAAAGTTGTGATGACACAGAAGAAATGGGAAGTTAGACGGAAGAAAAGTCTGTATTACTTTGCAAACTAATTTAAGTCCAAAATGGTAGATTGCCAACGATTTGACTAGAAGAATTATTCATCGCTTATAAATCAACACTTTTAAAGGAATGTGTCGTAGAAAGAAACAAATTGTCACACTATCACAGTATCTCTTTTCCCAATATTAAATTGAGCAAAAAAATTGTTTTAATAAGTATTATAAATTTTCTACATTGTGTCAAAAACAAATTCTTTCGTGTTACCACATATATCAGACACAAGTAGTAGATGTAAATGTCGAAGTTGATTTCCGTACCCCAAAATGACAGGTTTAGTGTTCTATCCGCGTAAGCATGTATTGCAACGTTTATAGGTAGTTTAGCCAACTACAAGATTGTCGTTACGTCTATTTCTACATGAGGAGTGTTGTTCGTTTCATGAGAAAAGCGATTGCTACAAATCCGTTTCTAAGGATATTGGAGGTGAACGGATTGGATAGAATATATACTCTGTCTTTCTACAATTGTTGTGGAAACATAAATTCTTGCTTTGTCTATATCACAGGCTCTTTGTCTGATAGATGTATCCAGTTCGTCCATTTGCGTCATCTGAACAGAAAACTTTATTTGTCAAGCTGCAACTACCCGTTGGTGTGCAGTATAGACTATCGATTGCTACTGAGATACAATGTTTATGTTTCACCATCAGCTCCGCAGAATGCCTATTAAGATGCTTGTTATTGTCTCTAGAAGAATTTCAAATACAAACCATGCTCAAACGACCATTCGCTGGTAAGACGATTTGTAGCTTGACTGCAGCCCAGGATATATTACAAAATGGAGTTACCAACAATTTGTAAAAGCATAATTATCAATCAACATAAGCATTGTCACTTTCACAACAGATATTCTCGTAACACTTTCCACGGGCTTGTCAAACGTTTTGGCGTCACCCGACATCTGCAGTTCTCCTTGATATCGCTTGTACCACTCGTACATATCCGTCTGCACTCCACAGCGTTCGGAGATACCACTGGTGTGTCTTCGGTTAAGAAACGTTTCTGGAGTTTGTGGGGTACATTGTTTTATAGACATTTCCTTTCCACCCTTACATCGCTGAATTACAAACAGATGAAGAATACAGGGCTACAGTTGTAAATTAGTCTTTATGACTTTCGTTTAAAATGAAAATTAATGGTGAATTCTGAGCTCATCGAGAAGTACGTAGAAAAAAGAAACTGCACAACGCCCGATGTGAGAAGCTCGACAGAACCATCTAATACTGGAGCGGATATATTACATCCCATGGCGTGCTTTCGAAAAACATTTTTGCATGTAATATACTCAAAAAGTAAACATATTTTCATTAATTTGTTACATCTGTACTTCCAAGTAGAAATATACTTTGCAGCAAAACATCAGGTACCTCACACGCGGAGACCATTGTGAGAAGCGAAGGGTAGTCCCGCGCATGCGTGGCGTGTTGGATGCTTGTTTGTGTTGCATTGTACATTATTACTCTTTCTGCTTCATAATCCGTACAGAAACACTTTTTATGGGAGCTGAAAACTCTGAAAATATTTCTCTTTCAGTTTCCCGCGAGTCAAACACATTTATAATCATTGTGGTCCTTGTGTGTAGACATACGTTGCCCTCCCGTGGTTGTTTGACAAATGTTCCACATAGGTGACCAGTAATCCAATGTGTAACACCGACATTCGTATACCTCACATACCAAGCAAGTAATCGACTGTCTTCACTAAAAACATAAAGAAACAGTTTTACACATACCCCAGCCCCGACATTCTTTTGTATGCAACATATCGTCCCAGAATTAAATTAAAAACACTTCCCATCCACAGGTTCTAGCAAAGTTGTCGGTTGGTGTCCCTTTGTCTAAGGAACTTGCAAACCCCCTCGCAAACATTTCCAATTGTGTTTCAGCCTGGCCCAGTAGCAACTAGTTTGGTTCTTGGCTGAAAAGTCACTCTCTCTTCAACGTGTCAATGCTATAACTTTTAGGAACGGGAAATGAAAAATTTTAAAAAATTATCAGATCCCAAACACACACTTATATATTAGCATTACTGGATGGTGGGCTGTGGGACGGCAGTTCAAATTTCACAACACGAAATAATTTTTCCATTTAGTATTTCTCATTTCTTCCGGATGTTATAAATACTAAATGGAAAAACTGACTCGTGCTTTCACGTTTGAACTAACGTTCGACAGCACAGCAACCAGCAATCCAAGCTGCTCCGCGACACTGCATGCAACACCACTGGTCGCATTCTGAAGAAACACCGACCTGATGTTTCAGAAGTTCTCATTGGAGTTGATTGCAGCACCCTGGATCCGAATCATGTCGGTTGTCATCTCTATGGAAGCGCTGGCGGATCCTGCAATTCTGGTCGTGTTGTCCAAACCTCTTCACTATGAGGAGCGTCGAAGATGGCCCTTCCAATTGTAACTTCGCTACTGTCGAGTAGGTCTTCAGATTCGTGGGAAAGAGGCCCCCATCGTCGTACTGCGACTCGGGTCTGTACTCGGCTTTCATACGGAGGACATGGACAACATCCCTGCGATTTTGTCTTCCTGTTGATTGGTAATTTACCTCGGCTTCATCTGTGGCGTTCGACAAGCAATGAACGAAACGTCCCGAAGCAGCATTTTAGTAACTTTTTCGATGGTCTCAGTTTTGCAAAGGCGTACAGTTCCGTACTAAGTCTCCTTAACCAGCGCTTGGCGTTATGGCGCTCTTGCGTTTCTCCTGGGCGTCCAGAGTCCGTATGAGAGGTGTCCTGCTTCTTTGATGCATCAGGTGTTCGAAATAGTCATATTGAGTATCGTCCAGTAGAAACGGAAACAGTCTATCTATTGTCTCTCGGACTCATGTGACCATGGAGCATGTGCAACCTTCGTATCATGGCAGTGAGGCTGTTAATGCAGTGAATAGCGCTGGAAGGTACCAGGGAGTGTAAAGTTCAAGTAATTAGGGCGTCTTAGGTCTAGAGGAGGGGCATTCTATCCTGTTAGTGTTTCTGGAGTACAGTTACACTCTCTTTCCAAATATTAAAATGATGGCTTGGTTTGATGAGAGAAATGCTTATGATATTAGTATTAGAAAGAAGTACATATTTTCTTTTGTGACAAAAATGTTATTTTGCTAATGTGTCAATTACTTCATTTTCAACAACTATTACTTAGCTTTCATGTATGCTTTTATACGATGAACTTCAGACAACTGTATGGACTAGCAGAACATGTTGTTTGATAATGATTTAGTAGTTTGTGGTTCTGATCCTAGACCAACTATTCAAAGTGTTGTAAAAGTATTGAATATTACAAATACCACTCATTAGCACTGACTGCAATTACTATGTTTATTATTGAACATAGTACACTGAAGAGCAGGTTCGAATCCTGCCTCGGGCATGGATGTGTGTGATGTCATTAGGTTAGTTAGGTTTAAGTAGTTCTAAGTTCTAGGGGACTGATGACCTAAGATATTAAGTCCCATAGCGCTCAGAGCCATTTGAAACTTTTTTTTTGCGTACGTGTCACCTGTAAGAGCCGTATCTAGACTTATCTGGGGTCCCATATCACTCCAACTGCACACGCCCCACACTATTACAGAGCGTCCACGAGCTTCAACAGTCCCCTGCTGACATGCAGGTTCTGTGGATTCATGAGGTTGTCTCCATACGCGTACACGTCCGTGCGCTCGATAAAATTTGAAACGAGACTCGTCCGACCAGGCAACATGTTTCCAGTCATCAACGGTCCAATGTTGATGTTGATGGGCCCAGACGAGACGTAAAGATTTGTGTCGTGCAGTCATCGAGGGTACACGATTGGGCCTTCGGCTCCGAAAGCCCATATCGATGATGTTTCGTTGAATGGTTCGCACGCTGACACTTCTTGATGGCCAAGCATTGAAATGTCCAGCAATATGCGGAAGGGTTGCATTTGTGTCACGTTGAACGATTCTCCTCAGTCGTCGTTGGTTCCGTTCCTGTGGGATCTTTTTCCGACGGCAGCGACATCGGGGACTTCATGTTTTACCGGAGTCCTGATATTCACTGTACACTAGCGAAATGGTTGTACGAGAAAATCCCCACTTCATCGCTTCTTCGGAAATGCTGTGTCCCATCACTAGTGCGCCGATTATAACGCCACGTTCAAACGCACTTAAATCTTGTAGCCTGCCATTGTAAGAGCAGTAACCAATCTAAAAACTGCACCAGACACATGTTGTCTTATATAGGCGTTGCCGACGATAGCGGCGTATTCTGCCTGTTTACGTATCTCTGTACAGGGTTATTACAAATGATTGAAGCGATTTCACAGCTCTACAATAACTTTATCATTTGAGATAATTTCACAATGCTTTGCACACACATACAAAAACTCAAAAAGTTTTTTTAGGCATTCACAAATGTTCGATATGTGCCCCTTTAGTGATTCGGCAGACATCAAGCCGATAATCAAGTTCCTCCCACACTCAGCGCAGCATGTCCCCATCAATGAGTTCGAAAGCATCGTTGATGCGAGCTCGCAGTTCTGGCACGTTTCTTGGTAGAGGAGGTTTAAACACTGAATCTTTCACATAACCCCACAGAAAGAAATCGCATGGGGTTAAGTCGGGAGAGCGTGGAGGCCATGACATGAATTGCTGATCATGATCTCCACCACGACCGATCCATCGGTTTTCCAATCGCCTGTTTAAGAAATGCCGAACATCATGATGGAAGTGCGGTGGCGCACCATCCTGTTGAAAGATGAAGTCGGCGCTGTCGGTCTCAAGTTGTGGCATGAGCCAATTTTCCAGCATGTCCAGCATGACACGTGCCCTGTAACGTTTTTTTTGCAGAAGAAAAAGGGGCCGTAAACTTTAAACCGTGAGATTGCACAAAACACGTTAACTTTTGGTGAATTGCGAATTTGCTGCATGAATGCGTGAGGATTCTCTACCGCCCAGATTCGCACATTGTGTCTGTTCACTTCACCATTAAGAAAAAATGTTGTTTCATCACTGAAAACAAGTTTTCCACTGAACGCATCCTCTTCCATGAGCTGTTGCAACCGCGCCGAAAATTCAAAGCGTTTGACTTTGTCATCGGGTGTCAGGGCTTGTAGCAATTGTAAACGGTAAGGCTTCTGATTTAGCCTTTTCCGTAAGATTTTCCAAACCGTCGGCTGTGGTACGTTTAGCTCCCTCCTTGCTTTATTCGTCGACTTCCGCGGGCTACGCGTGAAACTTGCCCGCACGCGTTCAACCGTTTCTTCGCTCACTGCAGGCCGACCCGTTGATTTCCACTTACAGAGGTATCCAGAAGCTTTAAACTGCGCATACCATCGCCGAATGGAGTTAGCAGTTGGTGGACCTTTGTTGAACTTCGTCCTGAAGTGTCGTTGCACTGTTATGACTGACTGATGTGAGTGCACTTCAAGCACGACATACGCTTTATCGGCTCCTGTCGCTATTTTGTCTCACTGCGCTCTCGAGCGCTCTGGCGGCAGAAACCTGAAGTGCGGCCTCAGATGAACAAAACTTTATGAGTTTTTCTACGTATCTGTAGTGTGTCGTGGCCATATGTCAATGAATGGAGCTACAGTGAATTTATGACATCGCTTCAATCATTTGTAATAGCCCTGTGTTTGATTACCCAAGCCTTTACCAGTTCTTTGGCGTTTCAGTGCCAGCTAGTGACGCAAGCAATATACCACAACGCATGGAGTATCATATTTATTTTAGCCTATGATGGTATTTCAAAAAATAAGTTATTTATAATCGTGGCCAAGTAACTTTTAATGAATGCTGCAGACATTCCATGCGGCACACATACAAGACACTACTTTTCAGCATTATAACCAAGTCTCTGTGAACACTGATCGGAATGTTTTACTAATCGTTCAGTTTTCTCGACAATATATTCTGCTCCTTGACCTCGGAGCTATTTGAGAACTGCTTTGTGAAAGTCTTCATCGTGGGAATATCTGCAGTTACTGCGAATCAGTTCTTCGACTGCATCGACATTGTCGTCTGTACCTTGCATTGCATTGCCAAAAGAACTTTGCATCGAAATCAGTACAACGCAGGCACTGCAATATCGTATTGTCGTCTGTGATCTATTTCGATGGTGCTCCAGCTTAGCATCACCCACGTTTGTGCGACCTCGATCAAATTGTTGGTACCATTTCACTACGGATGAACGCGACACTGCGTTTTGTCGAAATTCCGCCACAATTTCACGGTGAATCTGTGTGCACGCATACTTCAACTTTTGAGCACGTTTCCAGTTGCTACGCCATTCAGTCCCTCATTGTGATGCAACTGTTATCCATACTGCAGCAGAACTGTGTCTACAGGAAAACCACAACACGTACTCTCTTCTGACGATGCATCGCAGTTGTTGCGCGATGGTCTTACCTGGAGACGACATGGGTAATTCACTTTATGATGTCTAGGCTCCTGCTTTTCGCCTCATCTAGCTTCACTGATACATGAACGTGACGCTACCATGTCTTATCCAAAGAGACGTGCACGTAGATACGTTGCTATCGATGCTGCTGTGCCTCGCGTCGCTCTTTGGAGCTGGAGTTAGCAGGGTGCATGACATGTCTCACACCAGGCTCTTTGGTTTACAGTGACCAGTCGGGCGCTTGCCACGAGAATTAGTTTGGCATCGCGTGACCACAGTTACAATTGCGTCTGTCTTGGCACTGGTCGGCTGTGGTTGGCTATGCGGTTGTCAGTTGCGGTGTTCACATCTGCTGGTGAGATCGCTACGTGCTTTTGGCTCAATCAGTACGCTCGAAGTATAATAGACTGCAGCCATGTAACACGAACTTGCTTTCTGATGTCATGGTTAAGAGCGGTAAATCTTTTACTTTCATTGCCATTCTGTATGAAAATGGAACTTCGTTCTTCGCGGACAGGTCTGAGTCGTGTGCCCACATGGACTAGGATATCCATGGTTTCTATTTCCAGCCATCATTGTACTAGATACTAAACCGCGCTCCCATTCAGTAATAAGTCAGCTCGATTCTATGACAACATTATTTTATGCATATTATCTCTGTTTGGATAAAGTTAGATCTATCGTTTAGACCTTTATCGCAGAGGATCAATGTCGAAACAATAGTTCTAATTACATCCAAACAAAAGTAAACCTTTCAGTTGCACGGCGCGTTGATCCTTAGTTTCATTAATAGTGAGTGTAGAGCCCAAACGCTATAGGGAAATAAATGTTGTAATTTCTGAAATGAGAGTGGGAAACTTAAGTTACCTTTATTTTATTGCCACTCATCAATACCCACAACCACAAATGCTGGCAGCTGACTGTCAACCTTTACCGCCGTATTTAATTGCCACAAAATCTATATTTTATTAAAACAAGCAATGATAATCACACAATAGCCTCTTTATTAAAACCAGTAATGATAATCGCATGACAGCCTATTGGGACATGATCAGTTTCATCACAGCTAGTTTATATTTGCCATACATTTAAATTAATATTTTACTTGCTACGTCAGCATAAACTGGTAAAACTAGTGACGACGATAATTAGAATTAAATCTTTATTTTCGAGAAAACCACCAGCTATCTGCAACTCTTAAACAGTCGTCGCTGCGCCCAACAGAGCCCCTGGGTGGTCCGGAGAGTCTCTGGGGCCTCTAGCGATACGTAACAGAGGGTGCAAAGCAGGAGTCCCCTTGTCTGTTCCACTAACGAATAAGTGCTTTTATTATGCTTGTAGCAAAAGTGTAGGTGCAGCACGTGTTACTTAATTGGCTCTTTTGTGGCAAGCGAGGTCAACACATAAATTATCTCCGGAAGAGGGCAGGTGCTAGAACAATTCAAAAATCGAGAACCTCGACCACGAACACGTACTAGAGTGACCATATGGTTCAACGTGTTGGTCTGCCAGATTCGATAGGCGAAATACGTCTCGGACAGAAAGAAGGTCGTTAGTTTCGATTATGTCTGCCAGCTCTATTGCAGCCTCATCTCCATCCAGCGAACTTGGGTTGGTTAGCGGTTTTAGTTAAACATTATACAATAAGTAACAACAAGGAAAATTTGTACTTTGACAGTAAAACTACAATAACTGCCGTTAAACGTAATCTGATTTTCATATTGACACAAAATCGCGTTAATAATGATAAAGGAATATGCTCGTGTGTTTCGTTTAACCCACTCTCAACACATATATCATTATCAGTAGCTTACTGACCCACATCCGAATGCTGTATTTGGTGTGGTCAGTGTAAAACATGGAGAATTAGCAACGGTCGACAGTTTATTGTGATGTAAGATCCGTTTCAGTACCCAGTGTCAGAAATGTTTGATTAATGTGTCCAAACTGGAGCATCTCTAGTATTATTGCTAACTCCGTTCACTGAATCTGCGATGGTTGACAAGTACAATGGGATGTGTCAGTCTTGAACAGCTTAAAACACTAAAGAAATGATGAAATTGTAAAGCAGTCGAAAATCCATTTACAAGGTCCACATCGTGCCATTCAAAAAAGGGCGCAGAGTGAGGAAAGTTGTTATAACTGGCTCTGGTACTTGTAGTCGATTGCTTCCCTTCCACTGTTATCGTAAAACAATACTGACCTGCTTGTTCGACTCTAATTTCTCGAATATTATCTTAGTGGTCCTTACGTGCCATGTTTGTTGGCAGCAGTAGATTCGTTTTGCAGTCAGCTTCAAATGCCGGTTCTCTAAATTTTCTCAGTAGCGTTTCTAGAAATGAATGTCACCTTCCCTCCAGGGATTCGCATTTCAGATCCCAAAGCATCTCCGTAACACTTACCCGCTGTTCGGACCTACCGCTAAAAAATCTAGCAGCCCGTAAGATGTGGTAGGAAAGGCGAAAAATCCGTTTTTTGTTAACTTCTAACATTGATCCAGTTCCCATACCACTAAATATTTACTGCACTCTAAACTTGGGTCATATGCCATTTGATAATACGCTGGTAGTACTTTATCTCCTTGCCTGTCCTGATGCATAACAGACAGTAAAGCTTTTCAGATCAGCAAAACGAAAGACATAGAATTCTATCCGGAACTGTAAGTGGTGCGATTCAGAATTCACTGAGCAGTATATACTACGGAAGACATTGCCTGTATGCGATATGCCAAGGCCAGGTAAGCGTGAAGGAAACAATGTTAGGATTTGCGACTTGAGAAAAGAGATCGAGTACAATTAAGTGACCATATCGACTGGGTGTGAGGAAAACTTCACAGAAAATTTTCAGGCAAGAGATGTGAAGTTTTTCGACGCATTAAGACGAGACAGAGTATGTAGGATCATGTAAGACTTATCACTTACATGAGACCGATTGTAATTTTTTGTTTCTGGTACTGTTCAAAAACCCTCACTCTCTCAGTTTATACTAGTCGAAGGACAGATGTTGTGTAATTGGATGATTCAGTTTAGTCAGTGGTATAGTAAACTGGAGTTAATGAATTCTAAATGTAATACAAGTTAATCCTGCAGAAGAGAAGGAAAAAAGTGTAAGAGCTCTTTATACTCGTCTATTCGTTATACCGTTTTTTTTATGTTCGCACCACTTGCAGGTCGCTCACATAAATATAATCTTAAAAGGTTGACACACGTATATGCCATTTTATGTATTGAGCGGAAGTGGATTTAAAATTTGAAAGAAACATTTTGTACCTCGAAGTGTCATCTACAGGAAAGAAGCACCATAATCCTAAACGGATTAATCATGCTCTTTCACTTCCGAGTACGGGCCAGGCGCAGCACTCACCTCCGAAGAACTTGTGTCCGTTCTCGGCGAGTTCGTCCTCGAAGGGCCGCATGGCTGCCGCTACAGTGGGCACCACCTCCATCACTGTCTGGGGCTCGGTGGCTCTCATGCACTGCACGTATGGCATGTAGACCTTCGCAAGTACAGGTAAGCATGTCAGTGGTCGAGTCTCAACAAGTGTTCTGTGAGCTGATTAAATCACGAGAAACATCTTTCGTTGCGTCCTTTTCCAAGGATAAAACTAACGCATTCATATGAAAATAGGACAATAGGAGAAATGTTCTCACGCCGGAGCAATATCCCTCAAACCGCCACCTGCCCATTCCACTCAGACTTCATGTGGTTTCCTACAATCGTTCAGGCAGATTCTGAGAGAACTGCATCATCAAAGTCACAGATCTTTGCCAACGTGAGACAGTATCTGTATTCCGATACATAACAGACATAAAAGTAAATATTCGTAACACAATTTTCAGAACGATTTTTTATCAAGGCTGGAAAGAATTGGAGCGATGAATGCACAACATGCGAGTACTAGAGATACATTCGGCACATTTATCTTGAATTCTACACTGCCTCCCAACATAGAATATGATTGTTTTAAACAGCTAATCACTTGTAGTCGTCTAAAAAATCAAGGATTAAAACAAGGTTGAACAATTTGCGTTCTTTCATCGGAGATATACTTATAAAAGTTGATTTCTACTGATACGGCATTCTCTGTTCACCTATAGCCTGCACTCCCTTCCCCCTCCTTCAAGTACCACAGATACTACAATCATTGACAAAGTCCTGGATAACTCCCGAGAACAGAGTTACATGTTGTCTCATCATCAAAACCAGCCACCTGAGGAATGTTACACCACATAATGAGTTAAAAAAGACTATATCATACTCAAGTTGTATAAATAAAAAAATACATTTGTTTGATTTTTATCGTACCTCGAAATATAGCTATCACTCTTTTAAATTTGGGAGTTATTTGGGTTACACACAGTCTGCGAAACTCGGGTGCTATCTACTCTCTTATAAGGATTCGACAGTTACCGGCACATTAATTAGCTACGTTTTTACATGTCCCATATATCATCCGAACGATATCATTTACCGAAATGATTTAGAGCGAGTCAGTTTATTGGAGGTCTGTATGTGATTAACGTTAACATTAATGAACAAATTATTGTTTAGCCCTACTCATGCAACTGAACTCAAAATCTAGGGAGTTTATACAAGCTACTGGTTTCTTCACAAAAATTTATTCATGGAATAAGAGTCGTCCAGGATAATTGATTTTAAGTTAGTTTAAAAAGTTGCTTTACTAGCTGTCAGACTTTTATGTTATTGGACAAATGATCAAAAATTTTTGTTATTGTATAATGGACGCATTTTTGAGCTAATGACAGATTTAACAATGGGTAATAAAGGCTATTTTAACACTTTTTATTAGGTCGCTTTCTGGTCTGTTTCATACAAACTTTGCAAATGATTTTAAGCTCATTTCCCAATGAGCTAAAGACCTGAGACTTTCAACGTAGGTAACAACTGGGTGACAATGAAATATTGACTCACTTTCTGCTCTGAGGTGTACCACTGCTATTTCCCCCTAGTCTTGTTCCACTTGAGTGTTTCACGGTTAGAATGGTTGCTGGTAAGTCCCTGTATGAACTCGATTCTCTCTAAATTTTACCTTCGGGGTCTTTTACCACATGTCACCGTTGTAATCTCATCAAAATGTTTCAAATCGATTGAAAAATTTGACGCACACAGGACAAAAAGGCAGAAAATAATTACATAAATAAAAATTTGTTATATAACACGTTTTTAAAACGAACTGAAAAGTATAATTTCTCCTAACTCATAGAGGTAGTCCTGAAAATTTGTTCTTGTGAATTTTTAATAGCTATGGAAATACTTTTGGAATTTAGAACGAGAAACGTGGGAAGCATGCAGTACATAATTGAAGTTCATTTCATTACTATTACCTATTGCATGCGCCTCATGGTTTTCTTTTTAAATTCTAGTAGTATTTTCACAGCTATTGAAAGTACACAGGTACAAATTTTCAGAACCACCTGAATGGTGTTAGGAATCTATATGAGGCTAGGAGAAATCATTTTATACTTTTTAGTCCGTTTTTAAAACATGTCATATTAAAATGTTTCTTATTTACACGACATTTCGTCTAGTGCTGTAGTTTTGGAGGTCGTTATTCTTCTTGAATTATGGTAGATTAAAAAAAATTCAAAATGGCTCTGAGAACTATGGGACTTAAATTGGTAGATTATTTATGATGAAACTCATTAGAGCATATCTGTATTTCGATGGTGCATTTAAAAGTTCAAAGTCCTTGGAGATGTACCTACTTGACGGTCGCGAGTGAACACCATATATTATTCTTAACACTCGCGTTTGTGCAATCAGTACTTTCTTTCTATGGTAAGTGACCAGTTATCCCAAAAACTTAGTCCATACGGCTTTATTGAGTGGAAATAAGCAAAACATGTCAGGGGGTTGATTTTTTTATCCCCAAACTCAGCAATTACGCGAAGAGAAAATCGGCTGTACAGTTTAGTAATATGCTTCTTCCAGATCAAGTTTTCATTAATATGTACACCCAAAAGGTTTGGAGCATTCTACCCTCTTTACTGTCTCCTGTTCATGTGCTACGTCAATTGTTGGCATGTTGTGCAGAACTTAATATAGTGTCACAGAATACAGGTTTTCACGGCCGCTATTTGCATTATTGGTGATATTTGTTTTATTGGCATAAGGCCAAGGTCCAAGGCATCGTCAGAAGCGCAGCCGACTCAGAAAGTTATTACAGTTTAAAGCAAGCATAGCAAGCCGAACTTGCTGTGCTTGTTTGAATCTGTAACAGTTTTGCGTGCTGTTAAAGATTCTGACGAAGTCTCCTGCTTGGGCAGACGGAACTTTAGGCATAGAGTTATGCCTTGGACCACGGACTTAAGCGCGTAACACAAATATTAACAATGTTGAGTAGTGTGTACTTTCTCAAAATATAGAGGTAGTCCATTTTCAGGGAACCAGTTTTTGAGTAGGATGAACCACAAAAGTACTAGCCGTCTTCATTAAACGTAACTAAGCAAGTACGGAATATTTTTAAGCGATAGTTGCTAGGGGAAGATGGAGACAATTCATTAACCTCTGACGTGCTAGATTACCATAAGTGTTAAAACATTTCAAGGACTAAAACACAAACATCATGGAAAGATGAAATAAGTAAGAGTTTACCGAAGCCACATGAGACACTGTCGATAAATTTTGCTTTCTGTTAATCTAGTAGAATTAGTCGTCGAAGAGTCAGTACATTAGAGAGTTATAATACATCAGTTTTTAACTATCTTATGCCAGTGTACCTAACTATCCTTGAAACACAATTAAGTTGTGAATAAAGTAATTGGTATTCTTGGCGCAACAAACGTCTTGCGATAGATTAATCGAGCGTACTTCTCTACTACATTTATTTTTTATATTGAAGAGATTAATTTTTTGTAAGGTATTTGGTCTTGATAAAATATCTAATAGTTATTTCGTCTCACTATGGGAAGTAGCTTCGCCCTGAGGCGGTCTTTGGAAATTTTATATTTATTAGGATTTTATTCCTGGCTAAAAGGAATGGACATGTCATCGAATGAAATTTTACTGTACGGGTGTACATATCGGATGGTTATAATTAAACTTTCCGTATTTAAAACGTAATAACACGGAAACTAATTGCCGTAGGAGGACCAAATTTGGTAGCATTAATGTTAAGAGAAAAAATGCAGAATCAATTCAATTGAAACACTTAATATACTGCTACGGTATATCACACCATTACATACAGGTACCATTTCTGTTACAAAAGAGGATCAAAATGGCGCCCATCGATGTCCATAATAGACTGAAAGAGCAGGACTGCAATCTGCACAGCAGAACGAAACACGTCCGTAGGTATGCTGGCTACCTCTCTTAATATGCTGCCCAACAGATCAGCACATGTGTGGATGTTCCCCTGGTAAACCCTGTCCTTCAGGTAGCCCCACAACCAGAAATCACACGGAGTGAGATCAGATGATCGCGTCGGCCAAGCATCTGGAAACGATCGGCTCACAACTCGATCGTTTTCAGATGTGTTTCGGAGGAGCAGGTGAACTTCACGAACGGTGGGGCCCCATCTTGCATGAAAACTGTTGAGTTCGATGGGTCTCTCTGTAGGGCGGGTATGACACGCTGGCGAAGCACATCGCAGCAACGCTGACCAGTCACACAGCACGTCTTTGGTCCTCGAGCGCCAACTTGTTAAAAAAAAAAAAAAAGGACCATTGATGAACGTAGCCATGAAGCCACACCATTCTGTGACCCGTCCACCCATGCACAGTGACTGGAGCTGAAGATCCCCATAGTCGGCAATTCTGTGTGTTCACCTCACCCGTCGGAGGTAAACGATCTTCGTCTATCCAAAGGATGTTCAAGGGCCAGCCCTCGTCAACTTCAATCCTTGTGAGAAAGTTGAGCCGCGCGGGATCAGCCGAGCGGTCTAGGGCGCTGCAGTCATGGACTGTGCGGCTGGTCCCGGCGGAGGTTCGAGTCCTCCCTGGGGCATGGGTGTGTGTGTTTGTCCTTAGGATAATTTAGGTTAAGTAGTGAGTACGCTTAGGGACTTATGACCTTAGCAGTTAAGTCCCATAAGATTTCACACACATTTGAACATTTTGAGAAAGTTGAGGGCGAAGTCAGCACCTCATTGTGCGTCCTATGGTGCAAGCTGCTGTACGATATGGATCCGGCATCTTCCGTTCAGTGGGCCACGGGATGTTCAACTGTCGTGACACAGCATCCGCACTGCATGACGATCGGGAATTGCGCGCAGCGTTGTCTGCCATAGCAACAGCGATTTCATCAACCACCTGTGGTGCAACCTGTCGTCGACCTCTTCCCGGAGCGACGCCCAGTTCTCCAGTTGGTTCAAACTTCATCATGCTCCGCGCAGCAGTTGGAGAGAAAGGACACTTCCGTAATCCTTTCAGCCGGCGATATTCTCGAAGTGCAGCTGCAGCGTTACTGTTGTTTTAATAATAGAGCTTCACCAATAATGCGTTGCTCCTTTTGTACAAGCTTATGTTGACACGTCAACAAGTCTGGTCAGGTGTGTGAGACTATGAATCACGATGACTGATCACGGCACCTGGTGGCAATAACTGGAATTGGACGGCGGCGCTGTGACGCATGGAAATCATGCAACCATACCCTGGACATTAATGCTACCAAGTTTGGTACTTACACGGTAATTAGTTTCCGTGTTATGACGTGTTAAGTAGGGAAAGTTTAGTTATAACAACCCAATACGTTGACAAAAGATGCTGGAAAACAGTTTTAGCGGAAGCTGGAATCTATATCGACCTGGGGCGTTTTTCTCAAAAGCTGTAAACCAAAATAAGTGCCGGCAGCCACGGAAGAGGAAAACACCATTCAGGCAACCAGTAAGACGGTATAAAACCTTGTAAGTACACATGATCACCTCTTTATCTTTCTTTGAAAAGTTTGGATTTTGTCTTTTAGGCAGTTTAATCAAGGCTCTGTAATATATTTGTTCCATCACTATGGAAACATACTGCAGGTAAATACTTGGTCAAAGTACCTTTCAAAACCACAACAGTTTGACAGAAATGTGCACATCAAAATTACCAGCGAAACTGGATAAAATGTTATCGTAAAAAAAGGCCGTAAGGTCGATCGATAGCTTTAGTAGTAAAATGAAAAGGAGAAATCAATATACGGAGTGATAAATAAATTAACTTAATAATTCAAACCTCACTTTCTACGCCCCACCTTTCATATTAGGGAAACATTTCAGAATCTGTGTTGATTGTAGCGCAGTGATTAAGGCTATAGACTCGTATCCACAAGACCTGGGATTCACCAATGCAACTCGTTTACATTACACAAAGCAAACCGGCGTGATGGGTCCTTTGAAGACGCCAGGATCGATTATCTATCCCTTCCCTGTCCAGGCTGAACTTGTACTCAGTCCCTAACGATCCCATGTTGTTGGACAGTATGTTAAACCATATGAAACTTCCTGGCAGATTAAAACTGCCAGGAAGTTTCATAACAGCGCACACTCCGCTGCAGAGTGAAAACCTCATTCTGGAAACATTCCCCACGCTGTGGCTAAGCCATGTCTCCGCAATATCCTTTCTTTCAGGAGTGCTAGTTCTGCAAGGTTCGCAGGAGAGCTTCTGTAAAGTTTGGAAGGTAGGAGACGAGGTACTGGCGGAATTAAAGCTGTGAGGACGGGGCGTGAGTAGTGCTTGGGTACCTCAGTTGGTAGAGCACTTGCCCGCGAAAGGCAAAGGTCCCGAGTTGAGTCTCGGTCCGGCACACAGTTTTAATCTGCCAGGAAGTTTCATAACAGCGCACACTCCACTGCAGAGTGAAAATCTCATTATGTTAAGGCATAATTCTCTTGTCTGAGGTTTAATTACTTCATATCGGGTGTGATCTAATGATAAAAGCTTGAATTTTCGCAATGGCGCACTGGTTAAAAACAATTACAGACGTTTGAGAAACGAAACATGTATACATTGCAACAGTATTTTCATACGACACGCATTACTTGTCTTTAAAAATCTTCTACAAATCTCGTGTGAGCTCTGTGATAACGAGGATAGAACTCTTACCATATCAGTTTGCTACTTATTGATGTATTATTTGATGCGGAATTTTCGGAATAAACAGGCATATTTAATATGATTATTGCTAATTTTTGTATTTCAGTTACGACACATTAGAGAACATAACTGTTGTGCTGTCCTGGGAGATGGTAATACAAAAATATGCTGGTTGATTAACATTTCGGCGCGTCACCTTCACAGCGTGATAACGTCTTGTAACTGGTTAAACGATAACGAATTGCGAGCTGAAGCATTTCGAAGTAATACTTGAATTCTGTAAGATAATGCAAAATATGTAAGCCATTCACGTAAACTATTACTATTCGAAAACTAAGCATATCTACCAATCATTTGATCTTTTTAAGAGGCATTCATGTCGGCAGTATTGAGTAATTAAGTGATTTGGACGGAAAACCCATTGCTACTTTTTAATTTTTGCTTAATGTGTACAGATCTGCTGCTTGGGAAGTAAGGTATACCTTAAGGTTTTAGTTATTTAAACAATTATTCTATACAATGAAGTTTTATATTCTTGGTACTTCTGTTTTGTGGGAAACAGGCCGTGGCCTGAGGCCTGGTTCTGTACCCGTTGTTTTGTCTCCTAATGCTGGAGACGTACTCAGAACCTATAAAGTCGTATAAAGTAAATTTTCACACTTCAACAAACCTGACAGCATATTTTTGAGTTTAATTTTGGAAATTATCACTAGCAGGTGGAACCGAAGTCAGAGAAACATACCTTAGGTCACGGCCTATTGTCGATTATCGAGAAATCACCGAGGATATTGTTATATAATTTACTTTGACTAGCATGGAGTGCTGCATCAAACCAGTCTCGGAGTGAAGACAACAACAACAATTTAACTTAATAACGTTTTTTCAGAGAAATGTTATTTTTTCAGGTAATTCAATAATTTCTACACTAATATTGCTTGCTAACTAAAGTTATTTACATCCTACCTTAATTACTTACCAGTTAAGATTTTCGTGAGTTCTTTGGTTACTTCAGTTTCCTGCAGCCTGGGTTACACGCATGTTCAATGGGTTCAAATGGCTCTAAGCGCAATGGGACTTAACATCTGAGGTGGGACTTAACATCTGAGGTCATCAGTCCCCTGGACTTCGAACTACTCAAACCTAACTAACCTAAGCACATCACACACATCCATGCCCGAGGCAGGATTCAAACCTGCGGCTGTAGCAGCAGCGCGGTTCCGGGCTGAAGCGCCTAGAACTGCTCGGCCACAGTGGCCGACTACATGCATATAATAATAATAATAATAATAATAACAAAAGTAAACCCCACTTAACGCATTGCCGCGCGGGATTAGCCGAGCGGTCTGAGGCGCTGCTGTCATGGACTGTGCGGCTGGTCCTCCCTCGGGCATGGATGTGTGTGTTTGTCCTTAGGATAATTTAGGTTAAGTATTGTGAAAGCTTAGGGACAGATGACCTTAGCAGTTCAGTCCCATAAGATTTCACACACATTTTTGAACTTAACGCATTAGATCTTATGCCTGTTCTCACTGGTCGGCTCTTGACTACAAGGCAGTGCGAGGAGCGATCTCTGATCATGGGACATGTGGTCAGCATGTCACCAGTCTCTGCAACCGTTATCGGATGTAAATAAATCCTGATGATTCCGCTGTTCTTTTGTTCAAGCAGCACCTCTCATTGTCTCACAGGGTTGCGTTGACCCCATGCCAGACCTTCCTAACAAAAATCTGAAGACGTACTGGGAATCGAACCCAAGTCCTTCCGTACCGAAGGCAGCGACGCTAACCATATTTTGTCTGCTTTCTTTCGATCTGTTTGTTCGTGGTAAAGTCTTCAGTGGTTCCTTGTGGATGCCACGCGAGTGGCCTCGATGAGAGGTTCACTCAGAATCTTTTATTACAGAGTATGGCCAGTTTTCAGACCGAACCTTCTGAGCTACCGTGCCTGCGCCATTCCCCATGTACCCATATGAGTCACGTAACCCGTAACACACCTTTTATTTCGTAAACGGTTACAAAAGTAATACACGATTTTCGCCAAATGTTAGAATGTCTAGAGGCACGTGTTTTTTGTGTGCTTATTATTTTTAGCGCTGGTATCAACGGAGATATTAAAGTAAGTACATTTTTCAAATGGGAGTGAATACTTTTTGCGACTGGACTCGATAGCTCTTCAGAAGAAAATTACTGTGATATAGGGTTTCTTAATGTTGGCGTTGAAACCTGTAATAAAAAATTCGAGAAATGTCTCAGAATTTGAGAGCACGGTGGCCGGAATCGGTGTTATCTGTGCAAACACCGCCAAGCAGAATCTCAACACATTTGCCTGTTTACTTGTCTGCACTGCATGCCGCTTATTTCTGCTTCAGCATTCGTTGTGTGCAGAGATTACACTAATGAGAAGAAGTTAGATGTACTATTTTTATGTGTTGAATCTAAAAGAAATGCCTTAATAGGGCTACAGCGGAACAGAGCTATCTATCCGGATCACCAATGTCGGACGCGCCAGGTAATTGCACGAATTATTAAGATGCTAGTGCGGACAGGCTGCTTGAACGTCAAAACGATGACAAAAAAGAAGGCTGCAACTAACAGAGAACACGAAGAAGCTCTTCTGACTATGACGCTATTGAATCCGCGCAGTAACACGGCACATATTGCCAAGGAATGTGGAATCAGTCACACGAGTGTCATTCGCATCCTACATCGAAAGAATTTATATTTCTATCTTATTACTACCACAGGCACTCGTCGATCGTGATTTACAACGTCGTTCAGAATTTTGTCGGTTTTCCCTTCAGCAACTGAGAGACGACCCTACGTTTTTCCGACGTGTGCACTTTACCGATGAAGCAACGTTTACTGAAAACGCTAATGTAAATTTGCATAACGTGCGCTAATGGGCAGCCGAAAATCCATACCGGCTTCGTCAGGTGCAACATCAGCGGCCGCGGAGCGTAAACGTATGATGCAGCGTCATAGGATATTACAGTGTGGGACGTCACTTCATCTCAGGCGTTCTAAATGGAGATTCGTGCGCACTCTTTCTGACGAACACTCTGCCGGTTCTTCTAGAAGAGGTACCACTGGGTATGTGACAGTGTATGTGGCTGCAACACGACCGTTGTCCAGCTCACTCGTCCCGTGTTGCGAAGCAAGCACTGAATGAGAACATTGCTGGACTCTGGATAGGACGAAATTCCGTTGTAAAATGGCCTACGAGATCACCCGATTTGACCCCTCTCGATTTATTTCTTTGCGGAGAACTCAAATATGCAGTCAGTGACGAAGCCCCAGTTCGCCAGAAGATATTTGTCGTCGAATCACCAGTGCATGCTCCACCATATTATCCACTATAACTATATCTGTTGATTGTTCTTTCGAATGGCGATTGCAAATGAGCCTTTCAATCCATGGTCAACAGTATGCACACATGTCCTTAATAAAAGATGATTTTTTTTCTTGGAATACAAAATTTGTATTATGTGATTTTGCTGGTTGCCAAATCATTGTTAGTAAATTTTTTATGTCATTTACGTGTGTACGAAACTGCACTGCAATGTCATATAAGTCGGCAGCGTGTATAATACGTAGCTGGTACCACTGTCATTACGCGCTTACGTTCAGCATGAAACGACGTTTCATTAAGAAGAATATTTATCTTACAGCGAAAAAGGTGGTCATCAAAGTATTTTTAACGAAATGTTTAGTTCAACGAACGTATCCTATATGATATAATTATATAATTTAGACCAGTGTAGGTAGAGACAGTTATCTGACAGCATTGTACCTCTGTGAAGTACACAGCCACGTACAGGGAAAGAGACGTCAAATATTCCTTCTGACATTTATATATTTAATACAGTAGTTGCTTTTTGCAGCGTATAATACCACTTTGTTTTTGAAGAATGAACAGTTGATTTCTCTGTTTCATCTCACGTAAATCTGAAAGGATACACAAATGTGAAATTTCCTTAGCCCTTTGTGATATGCTGCACTCTAGCCTTTGTTGTATTTCCATATACAGTATTCGTAGGTGAAACAGCATCTAGGTCGTAAGTTGGCCCAAGGGGAAATAAAGCTTTATTCTCGTGGCGCAGGCCTACCTTACGGTGTACAACTACGCAGCCTGATCCGGGAAGCCTGCTTGGCAGTGTTTGCACCGCAAATGCCCTTTCCGACTACCGTGCCCTCACGTTCTAGGACATTTCTCGAATTTTTTACGACCGGTTTCAACGTCAACATTAACAAACGCTATATCACTATAATTGTCTTCTCAAGAGCTATAGAATGCTGTTATAAACAGTATACGGTTCCATTAAAAAAGAGTACTTGCTTCAGTATCTCTGAGCCAAGGCTGCCTCATGCTATGCGCTGGATTAAACCTCCGTTGCGATTCCGTGTTTAGTCTCCTACGGTTATCGCGATTATGCTGTTATCCTCTCCTTCCGCAGGTGGCAGTAGCGGTGCGTATCGATATCCGCAGCTTGGACTATCTTTGACCTGGCGCTTATGGTTTCCGGCTGGGCGGTGTGCGACCAGTCGGTCGGTTGGCGTGGAGCAGCTAGGATTTCTCCGCAGGACGTAGTTTAGCCGGGGATGCTGGCGGTCTCTATGCAGTGTCGGAGTGTGTGGGGCTGTTCCCATTGCTACGAGGTACCGGCTATGGACACGAAAGTTCAGTTTTGATTTAATCTACCAGCAACTCAAAACTGTTCACATTTTGTAATTGTAGTTCGTTGTCGGCTGTTGGGATATTCCCGCGAGCAATAACGTGGTTTTCAAGTTGGAAAATTCTAGCCACTCACCGGTGGAGTTTCACTTTATTTGGTTATTTGAACTGAAGTGCACCAGCGGAATCTTTTGCCTTGTGGCCGTTAACGTCCCGGTTACCTGCCCTGGCCGTTGATGTAAATTTCAGGCAATGTAGTTTCCTCATCGTGTTGTTGAGGTCCAGCAAGGTGTGTAGTTTGACAGCTCCATGTATGACTGGTTGTGGGCGCCAATATCTTCTACGTTGTTCCATTGAACTCCCTGTTGTGCCCTAGTCAGGTGAAGTGGAAGTTACCTTGTCGGTGGGTCCGTTGACTGTTGGTAGGTTGAGCTGTCGCCGGATTGTGAACGGTTGACCCGACTGCCTGTCTCACCTAAGCGGGAGTTAGTGTTTGAATTCCAGGCCGACCCTCGAACATCTGAGCGCCCTCGGGTGTACTGCCTTTTTTTTATTTGTTCTTGTTTGTACATGTATGGCTTCTAGCCGATTTTTAAAAAAAATTAAGGTTGTTTTGCCATTAAGGCGTAACATTCTCTAGGCCTTCAGCCTAATTTAAAGAACTGTTTCACGTAAGACCTTTGGCATTTTAAAGGTTTTAATGTTGTTGTATTTTAAGTGTTGGGCCTTCAGCCGATGTTGAGTTTGAGTTGTTTTGCTCTTCATGCATTCAGCCTAGTTCAAAAAACTGTTTCACATGAGGTCTTTGGCATTTTAAAATTTTTAATGTTGTTAATTTTAAGTGTTGAGCCTTCAGCCGATTTTGAGTTTGAGTTTGAGTTGTTTTGCTCTTAAGGCCTTCAGCCGAAATTAAAGAAGTGTTTCACGTAAGGCCATTGGTATTTAAAAAAATTAATGCTATGGAGTTTTAAGTGTTAGACCTTCAGCCAATTTGAATTTAACTTGTTTGCTCTTGAAGTGTCTTATTCTTTGGGCCTTCAGCCTAACTGAGGAACTGTTTTAAGATAAGGCTTGCCTTTTAGAATTCTGTTTTGGTTGAGTTTTGAATAATTAAGGACTGTTTTACGTAACGCCTTTGTTTTTGTTTTTTAATTTAATATTGTTTAGCCTTAAGTGTTGGTCTTTCAGCTGATTTGAATTGAAATTGTTTGCACTCAAAATCTCAGATGTTTTGGACCTTCAGCCTAAATAAAGAACTGTTGTAAGATAAGGCTTGCTTTTTAAATTTCTGATTATGCTTGCATTTTAAGTTATTGGTCTTCAGCCCGTTTTTAAATTAAAGTGGCTTTCAGCCAGTAATTAAGTCCTAAGGATTAAAGCTGCGTGTTTAAAAAAAATTTTTTTGGGCTCTTGTAAGGTATTATCAAATAATAAAGTTGTATCCAGAATGAGATTTTCACTCTGCAGCGGAGTGTGCGCTGATATGAAACTTCCTGGCAGATTAAAACTGTGCGCCTGACCGAGACTCGAACTCTGGACCTTTGCCTTTCACGGGAAAGTGCTCTACCAACTGAGCTACCGAAGCACGACTCACGCCCGGTACTCACAGCTTTACTTCTGCCAGTACCTCGTCTCCTACCTTCCAAACTTTACAGAAGCTCTCCTGCGAACCTTGCAGAACTAGCACTCCCGAAAGAAAGGATATTGCGGAGACATGGCTTAGCCACAACCTGGGGGATGTTTCCAGAATGAGATTTTCACTCTGCAGCGGAGTGTGCGCTGATATGAAACTTCCCGGCAGATTAAAACTGTGCGCCCGACCGAGACTCGTCCCCCCTGCGGCTTCGGGGGTTAGAATAGGCCCGCGGTATTCCTGCCTGTCGTAAGAGGCTACTAAAAGGAGTCTCAAATGTTTCGGCCTTATGTGATGGTCCCCTCTCGGGTTTGACCTCCATCTTTCTAAATTTATCCGAAGAGCGAGCCAATTGGGGAAGGGCGCCTTACATGGTGCACTGTATCCGTCGTGCAATTAGACCTTTAGCCGGATTTCTCGTCGTTGCAATGGTGTTCCGCTCGTTTTCGATCTCTTGGGCGAGGATACGTCCCTGGGTGCGATTACCACGCTGCCCTCTGCAGTGTTTCTTTTAACTGCGACGATGACCTTTGACATTTTTGCACCTAAGATCCAGCACGGTAGCCAGTCCGTTGTGGTGGGGCCGCCATGTACCCTCTTGGTTGTAGCCCCCTGACAACACAGGGATCGCTCTACTGATGCCTGCGCCGTTAACTCCCCACGTATGCCAAGGAGTAGATGCCTATCCTCCTGGGGTATCGGGACTCCCGGCAACGGCCATCCTGCCAGGTGGCCTTTGCTGTGGCTGGGTGGTGCCCGTGGGGAGGGCCCTTGGTCGGAGTAGGTGGCATCAGGGCGGATGACCCGCAATGAAGCGTGGTACATCATCTCTCGCTGGCGACCAGCCGCCAGCAGTCTCTAAGCGTTCTCGGGCTCAATTTAATGCTCAGAAGTACGATCCGAAAACGTTCCCCTCCCTGGCCACGCCGTGGGAAGAGCGTAAGTCTCAGGATGGAGGTAACAGTTATTCGCCCCGATTCTTAGTTTGTACGAGAGCTGATGGGGAGTCATTTCTCTCTACAAAGCCTCAGTTCTTCGTCGAGCATTTAGAGGACAAGTTTGGGGAGGTGGAGGGCTTGTCTAAAATGCGCTCTGGGTCAGTACTGATACAAACGGCATCCTCCGCCCAGTCACGCAGGTTGCTTGCTTGTGACAAGTTGGGGGATGTTAACGTTACCATTACACCACATAAGAGTTTAAATATGGTCCAGGGTGTTATTTTCCATAGGGACCTCCTTTTGCAGTCTGATGAGCTGCGCGCCAACTTAGAACGTAGAGGTGTTCATTTCGTCCGGCGCGTTCATCGGGGTCCGAGGGACAATCAGGTTGCTACCGGTGCCTTCGTTTTGGCCTTCGAGGGTGATACGTTACCCGAAAAGGTCAAGGTGATGGTGTACCGATGTGACGTCAAACCCTATATCCCTCCCCCGATGCGGTGCTTCAAGTGCTGGAAGTTCGGCCATATGTCTTCCCGCTGCACTTCCAGCCTCACATGTCGAGATTGCGGACGCCCATCTCATCCCGATACTCCATGTGCCCCGCCACCCATCTGCGTCAACTACGGGGAGCACTATTTACCTTGCTCGCCTGACTGCAAAGTCTTTCAGAAAGAGCGCAAAATCATGGAATATAAGACCCTGGACCGGCTGACCTATACTGAGGCCAAGAGGAAATATGACAGACTCCATCCTGTGAGAATGACATCTTCTTATGCAGCTGCTACAACACATGTGCTAGCCCCATCAGTTTCGAGACTTCCAGCCAGCTCGATAAGCAGTAAGACTCCTCCTGCCCCCTTGCCCGTGGGGGGCTCTACCCAACCGGTTGCTCCTGCACCACCTACCTCAGGAGCAACCTCCTCCCACCCGTCGGGGACGTCCGTCCCCGCTTCTCAGCCGGAGAAGCGTCTAACTTCTTCGGCTACTCTCGCCCGTAAGAGTTCCCTTGGGACCCTCCCTTCCCAGGGTTCCACCAGCGGGAAGGATGACGGCCGCCAGTGGCATAAGTCTTCACCAGCGGCCGGAAGTCCAAGAAAAAGACCTCTAAGGCCAAAGAACTTGCGGTGGCACCAACCCCACCGCACCTTTCGCGCTCTGCGTCTGAGGATGAAGTCGAGATTTTAGCGTCCGCTGAGGACCTTGATCTTGCTGGTCCCTCAGATGCGATGGATGCCTCTCGTACGGGTACTGAATCGGTGGCAGTGAGTGAACAAGCGGCGTAAATTGCCTTCCCAGTCCTTTCACGCCTTTCTCAGCCATGGACAATATCATCCTCCAGTGGAACTGCGGCGGTTTTTTCCACCATCTAGCTGAGCTCCAACAACTTATCAGCCTTCACCCTTTCTTCTGCATTGCTCTTCAGGAAACTTGGTTTCCAGCAATGCGAACCCCCGCCCTCCGTGGCTATCGGGGTTATTATAAGAACCGGGCAGCATATGAAAGGGTGTCGGGTGGCGTCTGCCTCTATGTCCTTCACACTCTGCACAGCGAGTCTGTCCCTCTCCACACACCTTTAGAGGCTGTCTCTGTTCGAGTGTGGACGCCACAGGCTGTTACCGTCTGCAGTCTTTACCTTCCACCGGATGGTGATGTCTCGCAGCATGTCCTGGCTGCGCTGATAGCCCAATTGCCGCCACCTTTCTTGCTATTGGGCGACTTCAACGCCCATAACCCACTGTGGGGTGGGTCAGTGGCAACAGGTCGAGGCGCCATCGTTGAGCATTTGTTGTCGCAGCTCGATCTCTCGATTTTAAATGATGGTGCCTTCACACACTTCAGTGTGGCGCATGGCACATACTCCGCCATTGACCTTTCAATCTGTAGCCCTAGCCTCTTACCGTCTGTCCAATGGAGTGTGCATGACGACCTGTGTGGTAGTGACCACTTTCCGATCTTTCTGTCACTACCACAGCGTCACTCTTCTGGGCGCCCTAGCAGATGGGCTATGAATAAGGCTGACTGGGACTTGTTCTCCTCCACTGCCGCTCTTGAGCCTCTCTCTAATGACGACATTGATGCGGTGGTTCAATCGGTCACCACCGGCATCGTTACTGCCGCCGAATCTGCCATTCCCCGCTCCTCTGGGTCCCCTCGGCGGCGGACTGTGCCTTGGTGGTCGCCTGAGATCGCTGCAGCGATTACAGATCGCCGGCGGGCGCTACAGCGTCACAAGCGACATCTCTGCATTGAACACCTGATCACCTTCAAACGGCTGCGTGCGCGGGCCCGCCGCCTTATCCGCCAAAGCAAGCAGGAGTGCTGGGAGCGGTACGTGTCCACCATTGGCCTCCATGTCACTCCATCGCAGGTCTGGGCCAAGATTCGACGCGTCTACGGCTATCGGCCACCTGTCAGCGTCCCTGCGCTCTCACTGAATGGAGCAGTTTGTACTGACTCCGACGTCATTGCAAACCACTTAGCAGAGCACTTTGCTATGAGTTCCGCTTCTGCGAATTACCCTAAGGCCTTCCGCTCCATTAAAGAGCGGATGGAACGTCGGAGCCTTTCGTTTCACACCCACCATCCAGAATCGTACAATGTTCCATTCAGTGAGTGGGAATTCCGCAGTGCCCTTGCCGCTTGTCCTGATACCGCTCCTGGACCAGATAGCATCCACTGCCAGATGCTGAAACACCTCTCAGTGGACTGCCAGCGACGGCTCCTCGACCTTTACAACCGTATTTGGGTCGAGGGTGAGTTTCCGTCGCAGTGGCGGGCAAGTATCGTTATCCCCATTCTGAAACCAGGCAAGCACCCTTTGGAGGTGGACAGCTACCGTCCCATTAGCCTCACCAACGTTCTTTGCAAGCTTCTCGAACGGATGGTGAGCCGGCGCTTGACTTGGGTACTGGAGTCTCGGGGCCTTCTGGCTCCATCTCAGGGTGGGTTCCGTAAAGGCCGCTCCGCCGCCGACAATCTGGTGCGCCTGGAGTCGGCCATCCGTACTGCCTTTGCCCGCCGTCAGTACCTGGTCGCTGTCTTTTTCGACATGCGGACGGCGTACGATACGACATGGCGTCATCACATCCTTTCTACGCTTCATGGATGGGGTCTTCGGGGTCCTCTGCCGATTTTTATCCGCAATTTTCTGTCGTGTCGTACCTTCCGCGTGCAAGTCGCGGCCTCGTATAGTCCCTCCCACGTCCAGGAGAACGGGGTGCCACAGGGCTCTGTTTTAAGTGTCTGTCTGTTTTTAATAGCCATTAACGGGCTTGCTGCGGCCGTGGGAAATTCTGTCTCCGCTTCCCTGTATGCTGACGACTTCTGCCTTTACTACAGCTCTACTGGCATTGCAGCTGTTGAACGTCAGCTACAGGGCGCTATCCGTAAGGCACAGTCTTGGGCTGTAGCGCATGGGTTTCAATTTTCGGCAGCCAAGACCCGCGTTATGCATTTCTGCCGGCGCCGAACAGTCCATCCTGAGCCGCGGCTTTATCTTGCCGACGAACTCCTAGCTGTGGTGGAGACCCACAGGTTTTTGGGGGTGGTTTTCGATGCCCGGTTGACTTGGCTGCCTCATATCCGGCAGCTTAAACAGACGTGTTGGCGCCATCTCAACGCTCTGAGATGCTTGAGCCTCACCCGCTGGGGCGCCGACCGCTCTACCCTGTTGCGGCTCTACCAGGCGTTAATCCAGTCTCGTCTGGATTATGGGAGCCTGGCTTATGGCTCAGCATCCCCCTCTGCGTTGCGGGTGCTGGACCCAATACTACACAGCGGGATCCGACTTGCCACTGGTGCCTTCCGCACCAGCCCTGTGGACAGCATCCTTGTTGAGGCAGGTGCCCCTCCCCTGCGGTTACGACGCCAACAATTACTGGCTGCTTATGCTGCCCATGTTTTTAGCTTGCCCGGGCATCCAAATTACCGTGTCCTGTTCCGCGGTCGGTCGTCCATCTGCCGGACCGTCGGCCCCGGTCGGGTTGTCCGATCGCCGTACGCATCAAGGAGCTTCTCTGCGGGCTTGGGTTTTTCCCTGTTCCACCTCCTTTCCAGGCGCCTCTGCGTACACCCCCGTGGTGTGTTCCTCGCCCTTGCCTTCGGCTCAACTTGGCACAGGGCTCGAAGGACTCGGTCCCTCCAGAGGCCTTCTGCCGCCGCTTTTCTTCCATCCTGGCCACGTATCAGGGCTCTGGAATTGTTTACACCGACGGTTCGATGGTTGCTGGTCGTGTCGGGTATGCGATAACTCTAGGAGACCATTCCGAACAACGGTCCTTGGTGGCTGGCTGCAGCGTTTACACTGCTGAGCTCGTCGCCATCTTTCGAGCCCTAGAGTATATCCGCTCCTGCTCAGGTGAGTCCTTCGTTATCTGTAGCGATTCCCTGAGCGGTTTACGAGCTCTCGACCAGTGTTTTCCTCGTTCTCGTCTGGTGATGGCTATCCATGAGTCCCTGCATACTCTTGCGCGTTGCGGCCGCTCTGTGGTCTTCTTGTGGACCCCCGGTCATGTCGGTATCCCGGGCAATGAACATGTTGACCGCCTGGCGAAAGAGGCCACGGGTAAACCATCTCTGGATGTTGGCCTCCCAGAGACTGATTTGCGGGCAGTCCTCCGCCGAAAAGTTTTTGCGCTTTGGGACGATGAATGGCGCGAACTGACAATGCGCAATAAACTCCGTGCTGTCAAGGAGACGACGGCTGTGTGGCGGTCGTCCCTGCGAGCCACTCGCAGGGACTCAGTAGTTCTTTGCCGGCTCCGCACTGGCCACTCCCGGCTGACACACAGTTATTTACTGCGCCGGGAGGACCCTCCTCTATGTCGCTGTGGGGCGGCTTTGACAGTGGCCCACATTTTGATGGCCTGCCCCCTTTTAGCTGTGGTCAGGCAGACATTTGCGCTGCCTGCTACGCTCCATGCCCTTTTAACAGACGACTCCACTATGGCTGACTTGGTTTTACGTTTTATTCGGGCAGGGGGATTTTATCATTTAATCTGAGTGTTTCTGTTTTATTTTATTGGTTTGTGTTGATTCTGGCCTTTGGCCTATGATTTTAAACTGATTTTTTACTGTGTTTCTAAGTGGTTGGCTTTTCCTTTTTTATTTCTATGGTCGGCCAACCACCGTCAAACTGTGTGGTTTTAGTTCGTTTTGTCTTGTCTTTGTCTCAGTTTCTCTTGTTCTGTATCGTCTGTGGTCTCTTCTGTTCCTCGTTTTTATTCTCTGTGGGTGTTCTTTGTATTTGGACAAAGGGACCGATGACCGTAGCAGTCTGGTCCCTTTAATCCCCCAAACCAACCAACCAACCAACCGAGACTCGAACTCGGGACCTTTGCCTTTCACGGGCAAGTGCTCTACCAACTGAGCTAACGAAGCAATACTCACGCCCGGTACTCACAGCTTTACTTCTGCCAGTACCTCATCTCCTACCTTCAAACTTTACAGAAGCTTTACAGAGCTCAATCAGTTGGTAGAGCACTTGCCCGCGAAAGGCAAAGGTCCCGAGTTCGAGTCTCGGTCGGGCGCACAGTTTTAATCTGCCAGGAGGTTTCATATCAGCGCACACTCCGCTGCAGAGTGAAAATCTCATTCTGGAAACATCCCCCAGGCTGTGGCTAAGCCATGTCTCCACAATATCCTTTCTTTTGGGAGTGCTAGTTCTGCAAGGTTCGCAGGAGAGCTTCTGTAAAGTTTGGAAGGTAGGGGACGAGGTACTGGCAGAAGTAAAGCTGTGAGTACCGGGCGTGAGTCGTGCTTCGGTAGCTCAGTTGGTAGAGCACTTGCCCGCGAAAGGCAAAGGTCCGGAGTTAGAGTCTCGGTCGGGCGCACAGTTTTAATCTGCCAGGAAGTTTCATATCAGCGCACACTCCGTTGCAGAGTGAAAATCTCATTCTGGAAACATCCCCCAGGCTGTGGCTAAGCCATGTCTCCGCAATATCCTTTCTTTCGGGAGTGCTAGTTCTGCAAGGTTCGCAGGAGAGCTTCTGTAAAGTTTGGAAGGTAGGAGACGAGGTACTGGCAGAAGTAAAGCTGTGAGTACCGGGCGTGAGTCGTGCTTCGGTAGCTCAGTTGGTAGAGCACTTGCCCGCGAAAGGCCAAGGTCCCGAGTTCGAGTCTCGGTCGGACGCACAGTTTTAATCTGCCAGGAAGTTTCAATAAAGGTTTATGTTCGAGTGTAACTGACAGCCCCTTATTTTGACCCCTTTCCACAATTCAAACTACCTGTCCTGTCGGTTAAGCAGGGCATCTCAATCTCTGTTGATACTAGAGTTAAAAAAAATTAATCAAACAACCAAACTATGGCATATGTGCCCATGGACGTTCTAATATTTGCGGGAAACCTCGTTTTGATATTTGCAACTGTTCACGAAGTAAAAGGGATGTTACGTCTTACGTGTCTCACCATATATGGGGTCGTGGCCTTGAATATACATGTAATGATGGGAGTAGGCTAAATGTACTACAGAGTCGAAAGTTATGCGGTAAGCAAAAATCTTTCTGATACCTCTGACAGTAGAATACATGGCCATTACTGTTGTTGCTAAGGTCGTAGGGGTTGGTAACTATCAGAAGTGGTAGTACGAGGGTTGACTGAAATGTAATGCCTCCGCCTTCGTAACTCTTCAACAGTTGGCAGCATTGGTATGGGGCAGGTACTGGCTTGTTCCGTAGCCTCTACTCTACAGCCCCAGTTGGCGGGAAGCCTTAGCATTGTGCAGTTACAGTGTAAAGTATGGAACCCTGCGTAGACGGTCGGTCAATGCGATTTAAGCAACGTGCAGTCGTTAAATTCTTGACAGCAGAGGGTGTCACCCCAAAGGAGATTCAGCAGGGAATGTTCAAGTGTTCAAGTGTGGGTGAAATGGTGCAAAATTCAAATGGATCTGTGCACTATGGGACTTAACTGCTGTGGTCATCAGTCCCCTAGAACTTAGAACTACTTAAACCTAACTAACCTAAGGAGATCACACACATTCATGCCCGAGGCAGGATTCGAACCTGCGACCGTAGCGGCCGCGCGATTCCAGACTGTAGCGCCTAGAACCTCTCGGCCACTCCGGCCGACGTGGGTGAAATCTTATGGGACTTAACTGCTAAGGTCTTCAGTCCCTAAGCTTATAAACTACTTAACCTAAATCATCCTAAGGACAAACACACACACCCATGCCCGAGGGAGTACTCGAACCTCCGCCGGGACCAGCCGCACAGTCCATGACTGCAGCGCCTTAGACCGAGCAGGGAATGAAGGTAGTTTATGGTGACTGTGTTGATGTGAGTACTGTACGTCGTTGAGCGAGTAAGTTTAAAGATGTTGAGGCGGGAACATCTGACCTGCGTGACAAACAAATAGTTGGACGTCCTGTGACAGCAACCACCGAGTTTCACAAACAAAATGTTGACAGATAGATTCAGAACGATCGTCGTATCACTCAGAGAGACACTGCAAGCACATTCGGCATTTCACAAGAACGTGTGGGTCGCATTATTGCTTTGCTTGGCTATCGGAAGATCTGTGCACCATAGGTACCCCGGATGCTGACTCCTGAAATGAAAGCACACAGACTTGAAATTTGCCAGGAACTCTTCTCGCGTTACGAGAATGAAGGTGACGCCTTTCTCCATTGTCATGAGACATCATTATACTTCTTCCGTGACGGCTTCAGAAAACTTGTTCATCGTTGGTCAACGTTGGCAGAAATGTATCCAATTGGCTGGTGATTATGTGAAAAAGTGAATATTGTTAATTAAAGCTCACATTCTAAGGATTACTTCTGCGTTTGATTTATTAAAATATTCCCATGCAAACCCAATTAACAAAGCTGGAGGCATTACTTTCCATTCAACCCTTGTACGAATCAAAACAATAAAACAATGTCCAGTAAATATGAGTTCCAAAATGCGGACCTCAAGAGCTATGAGCACTTTTTCATCTTCGCTACTCTGAAACACACAGCTCATTTACTGAACACGTTACTATGGCTCTTAAGGAGATTTTCACGACATAGCGGGTGTAATTATTTAATACCCAGGTACGATAACACACATTGAGCCATGGAAACAGACACTTGATAATGTCATCTTGAGGAATATTTGCCACACTTGCAACACATGCTAGGCCACTTAATCAAGACTGCAAGCTGGTTGCTTGTATGAAAGTAATGCATTTCTCCACCGCATTCTAATTGTGGTCTATGGGTGATAAATGAAAGGAAATGGCCAACGAGAACGACAGTGCGGGATCTCGAAATATCCTGCTGGAATATGCTACTTGATACACTGATCATGAAATGTATGACAACAGCGTTTACTATCCTTGCCACCTAGCGGCATCATTCCAGGAGTTGGAGGGGCATAGGGTGTTGAGAATTGCTGCTTCCTGTGGTCTTCCACCAGATCGTCTACGGATACATTAATATCGAACTAAGGGACACAAACAGAAGCGTTATTCATTGCTTAAAACCACAGTAATGCTACTAAATGCATGTGGTGTGGTGTCAGCAATAAACGATAGAAAGCAACTCCAGATCTCAACACAGTTAACAGTTTGTTTTCTCAACGGTTTGAGGTGGTGCTGTCAGTAATCTTTTCTCGAATTTCAGGTGTTGACATTTGTCTGAGAGCCATAGCCAATCTAAGCATCTCACAATCTTCTCGTGGTGTAGCCACTCTGGAAGGAGTGCCTCTCTGTTTTCCTGAGTTCCTTCTTGACTACTCGTTCTGCAGTCATTGCACTGCATTAAACTATCTGGGATCTTTTGGTATGGTTCTCTCATGTCACTCATGTTAATGATTACATCTTTCTAAAAATTCTGAAGTTGGTGATAAACTGAACTTGCACATCCTCTCAGCATGTAGTCTTTCGATCTCCGCTTAAAAATTCCCAGCAATTTTTGATACATGAAACTCCATCATGTAGTCACGTCATATTTCATTTCTAGGAATGCCTTCTGCCTGTGCTGCAAATAAATGTTACAAGTACGAAAATTCAATCAACATATCACACTGACACGGAAATACCAAAGTATTATTCATGAAATAATTTATACTGCTTCAGTCACTTTTTAACTGATGTTTAATTAATACAACGTGTTTCAGTGGCAAGCTGCCATCATCAGCTGCATTGCAGTTGAATATACATTAATCTGAAATTTGATTACATTTGTTTGCTGTGTGTGTTAGTGAGATCATGTATCGATAAACAATAATGTACAGAAAGATACACGTATTTTAGTGTGTACATTATGTGATTTGCATGTTTAAATCATTTCATTAATGCGTTTATTTCCATTTTTTAAAGCTTTGGTTATCTGAGGCAAAGAGCACAGTGACAACCACGTCACAAAAATGGTTCAAATGGCACTGAGCACTATGGGACTTACCATCTGATGTCATCAGTCCCCTAAAACATAGAACTACTTAAACCTAACCAAGCAAACACGTCACAGTTTAACACTTTCACGTATAGGTGTTTACATAATTCCAAAGAGGCTTAACTGTTAACATAAACTAGTTTCAACTGCTAAGATAGTAATATACAGTGAAAATGAAACCTTTTTTCCTTCGTTCAAGGCACTATGCATGGTAGTGTGTTACTAAATTATAAGCTAGAAGTAACAACATTACTTTCTTCAAAAACTTCTTCAATGTTGAGTACTTATTTTATTCAAAATATTGTCTTTAACAATAAAAACTGTGTACTAACTAATCATGTTATCTGATACGTGCTATTAAACAAATGTATCCACGCAGAAAATGTTTAATCTTCATTGTACATTACTATGTTAGATGTATCTGCCCTTTGGAAGGACAGATACATCTGTGTGTGAAAATGTTAAGCTGTGACATGTAGTCACTTTGTTCTGTGTGTCACACAACTAAATTTCCAACAAAGAGTAAGTAAATGCATTAATGAAATGATCGAACCATTCAAATCACATAATGTAGACACTAAAATATGAGTATCTTTCTGTACAAATTCGTATTTTGCCACACAACCTCTCTAGCAAATGAATGTAATCACACCTCAGATTAATGTAATGTACGTGTAACTGGAATGCACCTGATTATTGCAGCGTGCTGCCGAAACGCGTCGAGCTAGTTAAATATTAGTAAAAATTGAAACAGTAGCAATTGTTTCTTTATTTCATAAATTTTCAGAAAAGTCGCAATCTTCTAAACATTCCGTATAACATTGAAGTATTAGTTTGGCAGCGTCAGATCGAAGTGTTCATGGTGTAACATTTTACATTTTTGGATAGCACGTGGTTCGCGCTTGGCTGTCTCGTTACGAAGTAGACAAACCTTTTCAAACTGGTCGAGCAGCAGCTTGTGGCGCGCCTTAATTTCCGGGTCGGCTGGCCACAAAGGGGGCTCCGGGAACTTGGAATCTAGGTACTCTGCGATGTCGAGCGACTCGATGACCACCCTGCCCCTGCCGACCTCCAGAGCGGGCACCTTGGCCTCTGGGTGCACAGACGAGTACCACTCGGGCTTGTTCTGCAGGTTGATGTCCACCTCGTCGTAGGAGATGCCCTTGGCGGCCAGCACGAGCCGCGGTCGCTGGGCGTACGGGCAGAACAGCATCGAGTAGAGCCGCACCTTGCCGGCCTGCAGTGGCGCCGGCCGCGGGTCACCTGCGCACAGCACAGTCCTCGGTTCGGCACACACTAACTCTTCACAGTCTGACGTGGACAGCAAAATCCCATAACAGATGCAAAAAACAAAATCACTTAAATACCGGGTGGCTACAGTCAAACCTTCACTACTTAACACCTTACAACACGGAAGCTAATTAATGTGCGAGGACCAAACTTGATAGCATTAATGTCAAGGACATAGGGAAAAGAAATAGTGCAGAATCAGTTCAGTTGAAACATTCTTAATGTGCTGCTGTGGTTCATCATACCATTGCATAACGGTAACATTACTGCTACAAAAGGGGATCAATATGGCGCCCTTCAATGTCCAGAATAGTCTGAAAGAGCAGGATTGCGTTCTGCACAGCAGAACAAAGCATGTCCGTAGGTATGCTGGGTACCTCTCTTGATATGCTGCACTTCAGAACAGCACCTGCTCTCCTGTCCTTCAGGTAGCTCCACAATCTGAAATCACACGGAGTGAGATCAGGTGATCGTGCCGGCCAAGCAATCGGAAACGATCGGCTGATAATTTGATCGTTTTCAAATGTGTTTCGGAGAAGCAGGTGGGCTTCACGAGTGATGAGCGGTGGGGCCCCGTCTTGCATGAAAACTGTTAAGTTCAATGCGTCTCTCTCCTGTAGGTTGGGTATGAACTACTGACGAAGCATATGGTAGTAAGGCTGGCCAGTCATACTGCACGTTTTTAGTCCTTGAGTGCCAACCTTTTCAGAGAAGAATGTGTTGTTGTTGTGGTCTTCAGTCCTGAGACTGGTTTGATACAGCTTTCCATGGCACTATCCTGTGCAAGCGTCTTCATCTCCCAGTAATTACTGCAACATACATCCTTCTGAATCTGCTTAGTGTATTCATCTCCACCATTTTTACCCTCCACGCTGCTCTCCAATGCTAAATTTGTGATCCCTTGATGCCTCAGAACATGTCCTACCAACCGATCCCTTCTTCTAGTCACGTTGTGCCACAAACTCCTCTTCTCCCCAATTGCATTCAATACCTCCTCATTAGTTATGTGATCTACCCATCTAACCTTCAGCATTCTTCTGTAGCACCACATTTCGAAAGCTTCTATTCTGTTTTTGTCTAAACTATTTATCGTCCATGTTTCACTTCCATACATGGCTACACTCTATACAAATACTTTCAGAAACGACTTCCTGACACTTAAATCTATACTCGATGTTAACAAATTTCTCTTCTTCAGAAACGCTTTCCTTGCCATTGCCAGTCTACATTTTACATCCTCTCTACTTCGACAATCATCAGTTATTATGCTCCTCAAATTGCAAAACTCCTTTACTACTTTAAGTGCCTCATTTCCTAATCTAATTCCCTCAGCATCACCCGACTTAATTCGAATACCTTCCATTATCCTCGTTTTGCTTTTGTTGATGTTCATCTTATATCCTCCTTTCAAGACACTGTTTATCCCGTTCAACTGCCCTTCCAAGTCCTTTGCTGTCCTTGATAGAATTACAATGTCATCGGCGTACCTCAAAGTTTTTATTTCTTCTCCATGGATTTTAATACCTACTCCGAATTTTTCTTTTGTTTCCTTTACTGCTTGCTCAATATACAGATTGAATAACATCGGGGATAGGCTACAACCCTGTCTCACTCCCTTCCCAACCACTGCTTCCCTTTCATGCCCATGGACTCTTGTAACTGCAATCTGGTTTCTGTACAAATTGTAAATAGCCTTTCGGTCCCTGTATTTTACCCCTGCTACCTTTAGTATTTGAAAGAGAGTATTCCAGTCAACAGAAGAGAATGGGCCAATAATTAAAGTAGCCGTGAAGCCACACCATACGGTGACAAGATCACCATACAGAGTAACTTCATGCGCAATGACTGAAGGTGAAGATCTCCACAGTCGGCAATTCTGTGTATTCACTTCACCCATCACAGAAAACTGAGTTTCGTCTGTCCGTAGGATCGTCCAGGGCCAGCCCTCGTCAACTTCAATCCTTGCGAGAAAGTGGGGAGCGAAGTCAACACGTCGTTGAGCGTCCTGTGGTGTAAGCTGCTTTACGATATGGATCTTGTACGGATACCATTTGAGAATGGTTCGAAGCACCTTCCGTACAGTAGACCACGGGATGTTCAACTGTCCTGACACAGCGCGCGCACTGCCTGACGATCGGGAATTGCGCGTAGCGTTGTCTGCCTTAACAACAGCGATTTCATCAACCACCAGCGGTGCAACCGGTCGTCGGCCTCCTCCCGAAGCGACGCCCAGTTCTCCAGTTGGTTCGAATTTCTTCATCATGCTCCGCACAGCAGTTGGAGGATGAAGACCCTTCCGTAAGTCTATCAGCCGGCATATTCTCAAAGTGGAGCTGCAGCATTACTGTTTTTTTTTTTTTATAATAGAACCTCACCTATAATGCCCTGCTCCTTTTGGCCAAGCTCATGTTGACACGTCAACAAGTGTAGTGTGACTGGTCACGCATGTGAGACAGTGAATCACGATTATTGAGCAAGGCACCTGGTGGCCATAGCTGGAACTGGACGGTGTCGCCGTGACACACGGTAATCATATGCCACATACGCTGGACATTAATGCTACTAAGTTTGGTACTCGTTCGGTAATTAGTTTCCGTGTTATAGCATGTTAAGCAGGGAAATTTTAGTTAAAACCACCCAGTATAGGAATTACCGTGAGGGAATTACTAAACTGACAAAATCAGTCAAACTTAAAAATGCGGACTAGATGAGCTCTGCGATACGTAGGAACATCCTCTCACTCTGGTACGAACACTAGTCGTCTTTCGGTGGGAACAAGCTCACGGGGCCCCTCTCTAGGGCTTGGCCGACTACTTCTCGTCCATCTTGTTAGGAGAAGTTAATTTTATCTGGACTGTAGAACACAGTGTTTCAAGCCATTATCATCAATTAAGCAGTGAGCCCCAACAACTTTGCTCTCACCGCAGCGAACCACTGACGGGACGGCATTTTCTGTTCCAGTGTCAGTTTTATCAGCGCTTACGTTTTAACGTGTATTTGCTATCTCACCTACACGAGGAATTTTATTCATCATAGCACCATGTCGTAGAGGCTTAAAATTCTACCATGGACACCTGTTCTCCTAGAAACTCATACTAAAGGCATGTTTGATTTTACATTCTCTCTTTGTTTTTGCTTTTTAGCTAGTGTTACAGACTCGCTAACATTATTCAATATAGTTTTACCCAAGTACTGATGGTACTTACGCTCCTCAGCGTCAGCTAACGTCAACACCCACGTAGTGTTTTCCCTAAAAAGCGACCAGTTTCAAGTCACGATATGGGCGTTTATGATATCAGCCTAGAACCACCACGAACAGATGTCCTAAGACGATGACTAAAAGTGTTTTATGTAAACAGTCAGTCCCGACCAACAGACATCCTAAAACGATGACGAAGTGGTTTATGTAAAGATTCAGTCGCTGCAGACTTGAAAAACATAATAGTGGAGAGTGTTGTACCGAAAGGATAGTGTACCTAGAGAAAGAGTTGAAGATTTTTGGTCTGTACTTCAGTCTAGTGACTGATTTTAGAATCACACGAAGGAATGCGCACTGGAGAGTGCCATGAGCAGTTTCCATCATTTTCTACGGTTTTTGTTATTGCTAGGAATGTGGCAGTGTTTTGCGCAGCATTTGTAAATATTTCGATGTCTATACATTTTACTGCTGTTTAAAATATTAAAGTTAGTTGGTATACATTGTTATATCTTCAGTTACAGAATTTTATGGCAAGTGCAATTCTATATCCAGAATGAGATTTTCACTCTGCAGCTGATATGAAACTTCCTGGCAGATTAAACCTGTGTGTCGGACCGAGACTCAAACTCGGGGCCTTTGCCTTTCGCGGGCAAGTGCTCTACCATCTGCTAGGGTAGCTCAGATGGTAGAGCACTTGCCCGCGATAGGCAAAGGTCCCGAGTTGGAGCATCGGTCCGGCATACAGTTTTAATCTGCCAGGAAGTTACAGTTCTACATATTTTTAAAACCAACTTCGTGGGCCGTGCAGCACTTTGTTCCTTGAAGTAGAAAGAGGTCTTTTACCATCAGGCATGAGAGATTTGCAAATTCAATTTCGTTAATGTATTAAAATATCTTTAAAACTAAAATTTGTGATAGTTTCCAATTGCTTCACTTTCAAAGCGTCTTTAACTTGTAACTGGTTAACTTTGGCTTAATTTGATTCCACCTACTTATTATTGGTGTGTAGCAGAGCAATAATGTAAAAGACAGACGACTAAATACAGTACTCACAAGATTTTCTTCATTGTAATGCTTTTAAATTTCAATAGAATAGTTGGTTCTAGGTGTATGTCCATGTAGTACCTTGGAATATGTTTTACGTTTGGAAAGACCTTAATTTTGTCGAGAAATCTTTTTTAATTTCAGAAAATTCTGCAGCATTAAAAAGTCAATGCTACCATTAAAAATGGAATAACAAAATACATTTAAATTCCATTGCAAAGTTAACTAGAGGTGGAAGTCTGAAAAATACCCCAAGTTACAACGCTCTTCCCTAATCATTATTAGTGGTGTTGGATAACATGCATATGCTCAACAAAATCCTTCTCAGTTTCCTTACAGAACTCTTGACAGTTCTTTACTACAGGCCTTTGGAGCAGAAACTTTTGTGCCTCACGTGGAAAAGAACATAATTCAAACTCATCTACATGCAACGTAGAAGAACTAGTCACGAAATTTCTGTCTTATATCACTTCTCAGAACTACACAGAGCTACATCAGAACTAAAACATAATGAACTACCTGGGATTAAATTGCCTTCTCTGCGGCAAATATCTCAGATTTCGGCAATATCAAATTCACACTTCGTCTTTTCTTAACGTGAAAAAGGACGATCAGAGTTTTCCATCCACGAATCGGTCTTAGAGATAGGACCTGGGATTGGACTAGCGTGGGAAAGAAATTCGGCCGTGTCCTCAACCGCCCCAAACGATTTATGGAAACTACACGTAAATCACATCCGCTACACTTGATTGCAAATCGAACTGCCTCTCTCGCTCTATAAAGTAGATAATGAAATCTGGCTCCCTCTGCTGTACACAAGTCTTTACATAATGTAAAGAGAGAGGCGTTACGCAAATGCTTCCACATAAGAGGGGTTAGTTTTCGGTTATAGGTCAATACATCAGAAAAATTTAGACTGTTAGGAGGGAAATTGATCTTTGGAATGGTTTACTCACATCCCGTTTTTCAGATGACTAACATAGCACTTTTCAGTCTATTAGGATAGACTGCTTCAGTTATCGAATTATTGTACCGATGAATAAGAGGCGGTCTTTTCAAGTCCATTCGAGATATTAAAACTCCACTGTGGCGTCATATCTAGAAGATATGTCACTCAGTAGCTAACTAGAGTGACCAGACGTCCCAGTTTTCATATAAGTGTCCTGGTGTCCCGAGAAAATCATTCAGAACACATAAGGCGGCTATTCGGAAAGTGAGGAACGATCGGTCGCGAAATGGAAACCACCGTGAAAATCCGACGAGGCTTTTCACAGACGTTTTGAACACTGTCTCTAGTATGCCCGTCGATCACATCAAGACACTCTTTTCAGTTGTGAGCGCACTGTGAGCGAGTAAAGGTGCCTGGAACAACAATTTCTCCAGCCAAGTAGGAGGGCCCGCTGAGAGGCTTCGCCTTAATGAATGCAGCCCACCTAACACAATTGCCACGCACTTCTTTCTTCGTGGCAATTCTCAGCCACACTCTGCAGAGGCAGTGAAGACACTCCTGCAGCCTTTTCGATGGGAAGTGTTCGATCACCCACAACACAGCCCTAATTGGCTGGTCCTGAGTAGACAACATTTGGGCGCAGGCTATGGGCTATAGACCAGCGTAGAGAATTATCGGAAAGCAAAGGCGGCTGCCTTCTATGACGATGGTGTTGTAAATTTGGTATAGCGCTCCGACAAATGTCTAAGTCGGAGCGGCGACTATGCAGAGAAGTACCTGGAAGGTGTAGCTAAATGTGCAAAGAAAACAGTTTTGATTTTCACTGTGGTTTTCATTTTGCGACCAATCGTTCCACACTTTCCGAACAACACTCGTAACTGTCCCGGTTTTTAATCGAGAAGTAATAATACGTGCAATAATATTTCTCATTTAATTAAATATTTGTGAAAAAGAAGGTTCCTAGAATTAGAACGTTATAGAAACATATATTTTCACAATACCCTCTACAAGTCTACCTCATTTGGTTTGACTTGTCTTATGCCTAAAGAAAGAGTAAGAGATATGTTGAAGAGAAATGCAGGTAATATCTACACCCGCCTCTAACTTACCGGCCTTTCGCTTTGTGGCCCTCGAAACAAGTAAAACCAAAGCTGAAGGAAGCATAAAGGAGCATCACTCAAACTATTTCTCCTAATGGGACTGCGACCATATCGAAGTTAATTTTGTGGAGAGTGTGAGTGATGCGGTGCGTGTTAGCAGTGTTTATTGAATATTGTTTGGGTTATACGTATGCTTGCCCTAACAATCTGCAATCAAACTAAATCTTAAATTTTATTATGAAATGTATAATTTGTATCTGATCGTTCATTAGTAATATATACACAGCTTTTAGAATTAACAGATTGCACCTAAGTAGCTAGTGAGTGACTAAATATTGCAGAAAATATATCCAGGCTGTTACAGTAAAAAATTTATCAACCTTTTTTCATTTCAGAAGAAAAGAATTTTATTTACGTGTTCCTTTCCAATCCACGAAATGAAGATACATTCTTTCTATGTGTTTCCCAGCTATTATCAATTCCAAAATATCTCGAAAACTGACAAGAACGGTAAGCTAAGTATAGCAATAAACTTAGGCGTAAGGTATAACCACAAGTATCCTGGTTCTTTTATCTTTGAAATCTGGCCAGCCTATAGCTAACTAATGATTTTTGTAATTTTTTAGAAGTAATATTTTAGAAACTAATGTCTGCTACTGGTGTACGGAGTGTCTGTTGCAGTAAATCTACGTTTATATGATTTATTAATTAGTATTTAAACTTCGTAATAACTAAATGCTCTAACTCACTTTTGTAAAATGGTTGAAGACATTTTGGTTTATCACAAGAATTACGCGTGCGCGCGCGCGCACACACACACACACACACACACACACACACACACACACACACACACACACACACACACACAAGCGTGTGCAAGCCAAGTGCTTGTAACATTCACTTCAATTACTTCAGCTTCCATAAGATAATGAACGACTTAAGCATCCTATCTGCTTTCAAGTCGTCCAGTACCGAATAAAGCACCTGAAATGCTTTCTTCAGGCAACTTTCATCAGCGGATATACATTTCAGGAAACTGATGTCACTTGGCTGCATTAGAACAATTTATCGAATTGCTACCGTTTTTGGTCACTGACCATCTGTTTGCTTATAATATAGATGGTACACGTTCAAAGGTAATTCTACTTATCTTTCTCTCTTCTTAGTGTACTTTTTAGCCTTTATGTTACGGCATTGTGACATTATACCATCATGACAGATCATATGTATTTTGTGATCATTTTATTAATGCATTTTACTCTGATACTGTTTTATATACTCCACATCACATTCTTGGGCTCATTACACTCTTTCGTTCTTCATCTCCCCCCCTCCCCCCCAGAAACATGTGGGATATTGTACTATACTTTTTATAGGATTCCTTTGGATAAATGTATGGTTTATCGGAGTTGAGGTGTCTCCGCCTCTGCTGTGGATAGTTATTTAAGAGCGTTAATGGGTTATAGTGCTGAAAACTGTTTTCGTATTTTTGATTTTATATTTTTAAGCCATCCATTTACTGGTCACACACTTCATCCCATTCAATACAACCTTTAATTACCTGAACCTGATTACCCTGTTTCTAACTTGGTTTTGAATAATTTTATAAGCTCGCTAGTTATTTGTCTAATGTCCAGTTGTTCTCACACATGTATTCTATGTGTTTGACTACAGTTTAGATGTGTGTGCTACATTATTTTAGCCACCCATATGGACATTAAATAGTGTTTCTGTTGACAGGTCTCTTGGATACTATCACTAAGGACTAAGGAACACTTTATTAAGCTATTGAATTGTAGCAGTGCGTACCGTGTATTGTTTAACACTGGTTTTCATATTTCCATGTTGATGTTGCTTCTCAGTAATATACTAGGAACTGTAATAAAATTTATTTGATCCTATGCTCCTGTCTGTTAGGACACGAGATACACTGAATTATGCATTGTAGCTAAGACTCTCGCATTCTTGTTTTAATTTTGGTTCAAAACTTTTTGTCATAAGTTACTTTAATTGCATTTTTATCAGGTAATGCTTGTTGAACAGATAGCAGAAAAACTGTTTTTGTTAATTGATGCTGATTGTTTTTGTTTATTTTTTACTTATGACTATACTACAATTGTTGTATTTATGGTTGTTATATCTTAAAATTATCTTTGTAAGATATGATTTACATGATTTAAATCGACTAGTCGTCTTCTTGGTATTGTCTTTGAAGTTACACGTTCTTTGGCTTCTCATGCTACGTCCTGACTACACGTGGCCAGTTTCGCGTTCTGTGTGCACGAGACAGGTTGCTGATGTTTGGAAAGTATTGTTCCGCTATATTATTACTAATGAAACTGACAGTTAATACGATCGGATGGTTCAGAATGATTGATATGACTGCAGTAGCAAATTTTTCGTAAGTTATAAAAAAATTAGAAATTTGTGGTAAGGTCTTATGGGACCAAACTGCTGAGGTCATCGGTCCCTAAGCTTACACACTATTTAATCTAGTTTTGCATATTGGGGTTTGGCTGTCATGTCTGTTTTCCAACGTTGATTGGGGTGCCATGAACTACCTGTAAGAATAAAGTCCCATCAGACCTGACTAGTTCACGGTGTGATGATGTTGAGTGTCACTGCTGGTAGTTTTTTTTTCTTTTTTCTTAAATGAAGGAATTGCATGCCTAGAAGAAATTTACGTATGCATAGTAAATTATTTTTTAAAGTGACCTCCTTACCAGAGGAAATCCATATTTCAGTAAATGGGTCCACAGAATCTTCTGTACTGTGTGCTACTACGTGAATGCTATGACTGTCTCTCTCTCTGCCTTACCCCGCTCGCTCTATCATTGTCCCTGCCTCGCTGTATCTCTGCGGCCATGATGATTCAGCAGCTAAGCCCCCGCGGCTGAGCCGCCCTGAGCTGCGCTTACCCCTGCGCTCCAGGGCTTTGAGCTACGCCGCACACGCGAACGTAGGCAATGCCAAACCACGCCGCAGCCGCCCTTTGTGCACAACGTTGCGTCAGACTCCCATCTCGCACCATCGATCGCATCGCGAGTGGGAGGAACTTCGCTTCTTTGACGAAGTAGCTACGGGCATCACGCCGAGTTATTTCAGCGATGTAATAAGCTAAGCTACGCACAGCTGCTTATGAAAACAGCAAACTCATTATAGATGCAAATGATTTATACAAACATTACAGGAACTTATAACACGGTGTTATGAGTAACTTATTCGAAGCATCGAATAATAGGTCGTACGTTGATTATGCACTACACCTCTAAACAGATTGTTACAAATAAATGTTAAGGAAAAGAAAAGGAAACGTTACAGTTCAATTTTCCAAAGACATCAGGGTCCTTATAGGGAGATGATTAGCTTGGATTGTCCAAGGAAGAGAAAAACTTCGCCATAGGCTTGTTAATGTACTGACATTCACCTGAAGACATTCAGAGAACACACAGAACATCTAACCACGGGAGGCCAATACGTTGGTATCACGGATTTACTTCACACCCTTAGTAGGCCATTAAAACAGTGCAAGTGAATGGTGACAATTACTGAACTATATGAAATAAAATGTCATAACTTTTGAACGGTTTGCGTTAGGACGTTTGAACTGCATGGTTGGCCGCGGGGCATGATGGGAATTAGTAGGCGCATGCGACGAAGCCTACTTTCATTCGGATGGGTTCGTCAATAAGCAAAATTGCCGAATTCGGGGGACCGAGAATCAGCGTTTTGCGATCGAGAAGTCTCTTCACCCTCAACGGGTGATTGTGTGGTGTGTAATGTCCAGCCACGGAATAATCGGTCAGATATTCCTTGACGGCACGGTGACTACTGAACGGTACGTGATGGTTTCGGAAGATGATTTCATCCCCATTAACTAAAGTGACCCTAAATTCGACAAGATGTGGTTCATGCAAGACGGAGCTTGACTCGATCGAAGCAGGAGAGTGTCTGATGTCCCTTAGGAGCACTGTGGGGCCCACATTCTGGCTCTGGGGTACCCAGAGGCCACTGGCAAAAGCCTCTATTGGCCGCATATCCTCCGGATCAGAACACATGCGACTCCTTTTTGTGCGGCTATTTTGAAGCCAACGTGTACAGCAATAACTTCAAAATCATTACTCAGCTGAAAACAGCCATTCAGGAGGTCATCGGCAGCATCAATATTCCGACATTTCAATGCAGAATTTCACTATTCATCTGCGGCACAAAATCGCCAATGATGGCAGGCATATCGAACATGTAACTTCAATCCGTATATCCGCAGTGAAGTCGGAGAGGAGGGAGTCACTATCATTTTTGTGGTACAAATGTAAATTCTGTGACATTCAAAAAATTTGCACTGGCGGTATTCGCTAGCACAGGCAAAGAGGACATTCCTGGCCAAGAGAAGCCTGCTGGTGTCAAATATAGGGCTTAATCTGAGGAAGAAATTTCTGAGAATGTACGTTTGTAGCCAGCATTGTATAGTCGTGAATTCTGGAGAGTAGGAAAACCGAAACAGCAAAGAATAGATGCGTTTGAAATGCGCTGTTACAGAGGACTGTTGAAGATTAGACGGGTTGTTAAGATAAGGAATGAGGAGTTCTTCGCAGAATCAGTGAAGAAAGTACCATATGGAAAACAACGACGGGAAGAAAGGACAGAATGATAGGACATGTGTTAAGACATCAGGGGATAATCTCCACGATACTAGAGGGAGCCGTAAGGCTAAAAACTGTAGGGGAAGGCAGAGCTTTGAATACATCCAACAAATCACTGAGGACGCAGGGCGCATGTCCATAAAGAATTGCTCCTTTGTTTCCATAACTGGCCGCTCAAGGCAGCCGAAGTGGCCGAACGTTTCTAGGCGCTACAATCTGGAACCGCGCGACCGCTACGGTCGTAGGTTCGAATCCTGTCTCGGGCAGGGATGCGTGTGATGTCCTTAGGTTAGTTAGGTTTAAGTAGTTCTAAGTTCTAGGGGACTGATGACCTCAGCAGTTAAGTCCCATAGTGCTCAGAGCCATTTGATTTGGCCGCTCAAAGCACTTACTGAATAATAATTCCCTTCTCAGTTACTTTCCTCCCCCCCCCCCCCACCCTCGACTCATAGCTCAGTCGGTTTCTCTACAAGTTCTGATAATCTTTCGTTCCCTATATTTATAAATGACAACTTCAGAACTGCAAAGAATGTTTTCCAGTCAAGATTGTCAGAAGAATTTTCTAAATCTACAAATATTATAAATGTAGGTTTATCTTTCTGCAATATAAGATAAATCGTAGGGTCAGTAGAGCCTCTTGTGTACCTGCATTTCTCCGGAACCCAAATTCATCTTCCTCCCGGTAGCTTTCTACCAAGTGTTGAATTTCTCTGCAGATGATCTGTTTAGTCTTTTGCTATAAAGACTTATTAAATTACACCTGCCACCTCCTGTCGTGTTTGGTATTGGGATTCAAAATAGATAGCACACAGATTACGATCTCATCCAGTGCGATGCTTCTTTCATTAGGATATTTCCCGAAACACACACACACACACTATATATATATATATATATATATATATATATATATATATATATATATATATATATATATGTCAATCAGTTTAACAAGAATGGTCTTCAGGGAAAAACACCTCTTAATCTTCCGGGCTTACGATAATAAATAACACAAACGTAAGTAATATATTTAGTATTAGCTGCAAAATTGTGAATGTGGACTCTAATAGAAATTCTGGAGGAATTTTGTTGGGCAGTTTCAGAGGAACTCGTTTCGCCAACGTTATAATTAATACGAACTTCCATTTAATAGATTTAATCAGTGCTTCACACATAATTTCTACTAAAAGTAAATTATTCAGAAACCTTCGCTAGAAACCCATTACTAGACTAAATATAAATCTGTGACTTGACTATGTCGACAGTTTACAGAGAAAGTAACCATTTCCCAATAGCATCGCTCTTGCGTTTCCACTTAGCGTTCCTTATAGATGATTACACTAAAGGTCGAGCAGAAATGCACAAAGGCTTTCTAGTACAGTTATGTAACACTTCGACGTTGGTCCCAACAGTAAGAGTATCCATTTAAATTTCTGACGTTCTGTTAACCACAATCAGACGGAAACTCTACTTGTAATTTTCATTCATCGTCTGCTGGAAGAGATTACTGGCCGCGCAGTATACGCCGACGTTGCATAAGAGGTCGGGACTGGAAATTTGTTGAGGGTCACTGTTGGCAACTTCATTACTCCGAGTCAATGATAAATATTTGTAGCAATCACAAAACGATGTGTCGAAGAATAAATAAAGCCCATTCGTTATTTGAAGCCTCTTTGATTATGCGGTTTGACAATCTTTCATTCTCTGTCATGCAAACAAATCACGACGTGCGCGGCGAAATTCTCTCTGTCATCGATTCTCCCCCCCCCCCCCCCTCCTTCCCCCCTGATCACGCCCTCCCTCACGTTCTAGATTTTTTTCACTAACTCTAATGCTGACAAAACGTTTCACATCCGGAAATAATCGAGATAGGGGCACAGTATTTATTATGTAAAATCACACACGCCGCGAAAAAAATTTATCCACACACTACCAATGTAGTGCCGCTTGCCCATTGTCCTCATTACCGGCGGCATTTCACCGATTCCCGTAAGAGTTCGAGCCTCATGTGCATCCGCACTCAAGAGATCCTACGGAAATCGGTGAAATGCCACGAGTAACGCGGGTAGCGGGCAAGGGGCAATACATTAGTAGTTGAGAATTTGGGGCTGACAGCAGGCGCGCTAGGGTGGTCCGTGCAGCTTCGATGACCACTGTGACCGGATGGCGCAGTGGTCAGAGCATCTGCCTAGTAAGCAGGAGACGTGGGTTCGAATCCCGCTCCAATACCACTTTTCAACGTTTCTCATTGCTTTAAGGCAGTCCCATGTCGCAGCCAATGTCTGGGATTCCTTTGTGTCTAAATATATGGGTCAGACGGGAAGAAACTTCGGTACCCGCTTTAGAGAGCACATTAACGATTCCAGCGCAAAGGTGGCACTAAACGGGCATTTGCACAAAACTGGTCACCTTATTATGGACATCCGAAAGAATATACACGGACTACATTGCGAAAGCAATACCCTTGTTTTGGAAGTAGCTGAGTTTTGTTCTGCTCTAAAAAGATTCATTTATTCTACCTTGAATGCCCAGACAGATCTGCGACACAAGGGTGTTTTAGCAAATGTTGAGTATCTAAACAGATAGGCCTTACTCCTACAGCCCACTGTTTTATCGTAACAGGTCTTTAGCTTCCCAGATGACCCTTCGCGTTTGTCTACTAATATGGCATCGTTTTTGTGAAAGACGGAATTTGTATTACCACTCGTTCTTTATTAATATTTTACATTTTAAATGTGCGCTTTCAGTTTTTTTGAGAACGGGAACTCAGTCTTTTATATACTATGTTGCATATTTTTAATAGTTTAGCACATCTACAGCCGAACCCCATCCTTGATGCCTTCTATAGCGACGGTTTTGTTTTCGTCGCTTCTAATGCCACCTGCGAACATCTTCGGCACTGCAGAACGGTCAGGACTGCCTCGACCCTGTCGCTCAGCTACCTTCCTGCACGTGGCACGGTAAGGCTCTTCTCGTTTTTTGGGTTCAGACTTAACCTGTCTGGGCACTTTATTAGTCTACAGCTTTGTTTGAACGGTTTGGTTTTTATCCAGGTTTATTTCTATAGTTTCGACTACACCCTTTATTTTAACTATGGACTACCGCTCTAGGGCGCCTTCTCACGGTCCGTGCGGCTCCCCCCGTCGCAGGTTCGAGTCCTCCCTCGGGCATGGGTGTGTGTTGTCCATAGCGTAAGTTAAAGTTGGACTAAGTAGTGTGTAGGCTTAGGGACCGATGACCTCAGCAGTTTGGTCCCATAAGACCTTACCAAAATTTCCAATTACTACCGCTTAAGGAGCCCTATTAGTTTACAGCTTGACGTAAGTGATGGGGAATGGCTCTAAGGCAGTTAACTTTACTCTATGACTTGTTAAAATGAATCTGTGTGAGCACTCTTCAAGTATTCCTGTATAATACTACTTTTCAGTATTCCTTTATGCTTCTGACCATTGTTAAGAAATGTTTGTGAAAAAAAGTAATTCCTTATTAATATTGTACAGATCACCTGAGGATGTGTCTTCAATTGACGCGAAACCGGTCGTAACTTTCAATAAAAATTATTTTACAGCCACTGAAGATCATTTCATTCAAAATATTTTACATACACTTAAACGTCGATCGTTGCGTAATTTATGAATATTTTGATGTATGATCAATAATTTAGCACGTCCATTAAGTGCATCATTTTTAAGAAAGCACTGTCACGTGAGAAAGTAAAAAGCGAAAGAAAAGGAATACGGATTTAACGTACAGTCAACGAAGCAACGAAGCAAAAGTTCGATTAGGACATGGACGGGGAAGGATATCGCCGTCATGTCATTCGCTTTAATAGCTGTAGGGAAGCCGCAGAAAGCGTAATGGCTGGACGGGTAAATGATTCCCATTTTTGGTTCAAAATGGTTCAAATGGCTCTGAGCACTATGGGACTTAACGTCTGTGGTCATCAGTCCCCTAGAACTTAGAACTACTTAAACCTAACTAACCTAAGGACATCACACACATCCATGCCCGAGGCAGGATTCGTACCTGCGACCGTAGCGGTCACGCGGTTCCAGACTGAAGCGCCTAGAACAGCACGGCCACAACGGCCGGCTGATTCCCATTTTTCTCGAACGTATTGCGATCTCTTCTATTGACTGGGTTGGCGGCCCTTCATTGTTGCTAATTATTAAGCAGACTCATTATAACCTTTGGGTGGATATTGGTTTGTCTAAAACAAATTATTTCATGAGAACTCGATACTGCAGTAGTGCATCGATTTGAACGTAAGTTACCCAGGTTGAACAGTTTAAAAAATCTAATGAATAAAACAATATTTTGCTTCTCTTTTGCACACGTAACTTGTATTATCGCGCAGGATATGCAATCTTGAGTGAAATATGATGCTACTGATATCAACGCCATCCCTGAGCTAGACCGACAATTTTCCACCTTTTCATCGCATACACTCCTTAAACAAGGCATCTCCGACCAATTATTATTCTGTAAAATCATACTAATTAATTTAAGGGTGCTATATATGGCAGCGAGAGTGTATCAGAATGTTTTTGAGGACCGTCAGTTTCGTACAGGCGGGAACGAAAGGAAAACTGGAGCTTGTGCAATTCACTTTAAATAAACATTACCTTGGCGATGGCGTATTGCGTTGGTATGGACTAAACTACTAACTTCGAATAATAGGTTACCGTGCTCCAGATCTAATTACGTAAGAAGTTCCGGGAACCAATTAATTGTTTGATGTGTTCCACCTAGGACTTGAAGTTATCTGCAACCAGAGAAACACGTTCTGTTATTGTGACAGTGTTTTCGGAGTGTTTTATGTCGCTGAATAAATAATTTTGAATTTTGATTTATTTATGGTTTGTCTGAAGTTCCAGACAATGTAGTCACGCTACATTCAACAAATGAGAATTTACATTTAAATGTAGAATCTTGTCTATATGCAGAATTGAATGTGACACTAGTATTTGCCTTTGTTGTGGTATATCGCGTTTGCATAATATGCGAGTGTAGCAGGAACAAGGAAGTATGGGCATTTAGGGCTTGACCGTACGATCGATAACGCGGTCGTTAGAGATGGATGTGCAAGGTCGGATTACGAAAGGATGTGGAAGGAAATCGGCCGTATCCTTCTCAAGGAACTATCCCGGCATTTGCATGGAGCTATTTGGAGAAATCACGGAAGCCCCCCCCCCCCCCACCCCAATGAACCATGGACCTTGCCATTGGTGGAGAGGCTTGCGTGCCTCAACGATACAGATGGCCGTACCGTAGGTGCAACCACGACGGAGGGGTATCTGTTGAGAAGCCAGACAAACGTGTGGTTCCTGAAGAGGGACAGTAGCCTTTTCAGTAGTTGCAGGGGCAACGGTCTGGATGATTGACTGATCTGGCCCTGTAACACTAACCAAAACGGCCTTGCTGTTTTGGTACTGCGAACGGCTGAAAGCAAGAGGAAACTACAGCCGTACTTTTTCCCGAGGGCATCCAGCTTTACTGTATGGTTAAATGATGATGACTTCCTCTTGGGTAAAATATTCCGGAGGTAAAATAGTCCCCCATTCGGATCTCCGGGCGGGGACTACTCAAGAGGATGTCGTTATCAGGAGAAAGAAAACTGGCGTTCTACGGGTCGGAGAGTGGAATGTCAGATCCCTTAATCGGGCAGGTAGGTTAGAAAATTTAAAAAGGGAAATGGATAGGTTAAAGTTAGATGTAGTGGGAATTAGTGAAGTTCGGTGGCAGGAGGAACAAGACTTTTGGTCAGGTGAATACAGGGTTATAAATACAAAATTAAATAGGGGTAATGCAGGAGTAGGTTTAATAATGAATAAAAAATTGGAGTGTGGGTAAGCTACTACAAAAAGCATAGTGAACGCATTATTGTGGCCAAGATAGACACGAAGCAAATGCCTACTACAGTAGTACAAGTTAAAAAGCCAACTAGCTCTGCAGATGATGAAGAAATTGATGAAATGTGTGACGAGATAAAAGAAATTATTCAGGTAGTGAAGGGAGACGAAAATTTAATAGTCATGGGTGACTGGAATTCGACAGTAGGAAAAGGAAGAGAAGGAAACGTAGTAGGTGAATATGGATTGGGGCTAAGAAATGAAAGAGGAAGCCGCCTGATAGAATTTTGCACAGAGCATAACTTAACCATAGCTAACACTTGGTTCAAGAATCATGAAAGAAGATTGCATACATGGAAGAACCCTGGAGATACTAAAAGGTTTAGATAGATTATATAATGGTAAGACAGAGATTTAGGAACCAGATTTTAAATTGTAAGACATTTATAGGGGCAGATGTGGACTCTGACCACAATATACTGGTTATGAACTGTAGATTAAAACTGAAGAAACTGCGAAAAGGTGGGAATTTAAGGAGATGGGACCTGAATAAACTAACTAAACCAGAGGTTGTACAGAGTTTCAGGGAGAGCATAAGGGAAAAATTGATATGAATGGGGGAAATAAATACAGTAGAAGAAGAATGGGTAGCTTTGAGGAATGAAGTAGTGAAGGCAGCAGAGGATCAAGTAGGTAAAAAGACGAGGGCTAGTAGAAATCCTTGGGTAACAAAAAAATGGCTCTGAGCACTATGCGACTTAACTTCAGGAGGACATCAGTCGCCTAGAGCTTAGAACTAATTAAACCTAACGAACCTAAGGACATCACACACATCCATGCCCGAGGCAGGATTCGAACCTGCGACCGTAGCGGTCGCTCGGTTCCAGACTGTAGCGCCCAGAACCGCACGGCCACTCCGGCCGGCCTTGGGTAACATAAGAGATAATTTAATAGATGAAAGGAAAAAATACAAAAATGCAGTAAGTGAAGCAGGCAAAAAGCAATACAAACGTCTCAAAAATGAGATCAACAGGAAGTGCAAAATGGCTAAGCACGGATGGCTAGAGGACAAATGTAAGGATGTAGAGGCTTATCTCACGAGGGGTAAGATAGATACTGCCTACAGGAAAATTAAAGAGATCTTTGGAGAAAAGAGAACCACTTGCACGAATACCAAGAGTTCAGATGGAAACCCAGTTCTAAGCAAAGAAGGGAAAGCAGAAAGGTGGAAGGAGTATATAGAGGGTCTATAAGGGGGCGATGTTCTTGAGGACAATATTATGGAAATGGAAGAGGAGGTAGATGAAGATGAAATGGGAGATATGATACTGCGTGAAGAGTTTGACGGAGCATTGAAAGACCTAAGTCGAAACAAGGCCCCGGGAGTAGACAATATTCCATTAGAACTACTGACAGCCTTGGGAGAGCCAGTCCTGACAAAACTCTACCATCTGGTGAGCAAGATCTATGAGACAGGCGAAATTGCCTCAGACTTTAAGAAGAATATAATAATTCCAATCCCAAAGAAAGCAGGTGTTGACAGATGTGAAAATTACCGAACTATCAGTTTAATAAGTCACAGCTGCTAAATACTAACGCGAATTCTTTACAGACGAATGGAAAAACGGGTAGAAGCCGACCTCGGGGAAGATCAGTTTGGATTCCGTAGAAATGTTGGAACACGTGAGGCAATACAGACCCTACGACTTATCTTACAAGGGAACCTCCCCATCGCACCCCCCTCAGATTTAGTTATAAGTTGGCACAGTGGATAGGCCTTGAAAAACTGAACACAGATCAATCGAGAAAACAGGAAGAAGTTGTGTGGAACTATGAAAAAAATTAGTAAAATATACAAACTGAGTAGTCTACGCGCAAGATGGATAACATCAAGGAGAATGTGAACTCAGGAGCGCCGTGGTCCCGTGGTTAGCGTGAGTAGCTGAGGAACGAGAGGTCCTTGGTTCAAGTCTTCCCTCGACTGAAAATTTTACTTTCTTTATTTTCACTAAGTTATGATCTGTCCGTTCGTTCATTGACGTCTCCGTTCACTGTAATAAGTTTAGTGTCTGTGTTTTGCGACGGCACCGCAAAACCGTGCGATTAGTAGACGAAAGGACGTGCCTCTCCAATGGGAACCGAAAACATTTGATCGCAAGGTCATAGGTCAACCGATTCCTCCACAGGAAATCACGTCTGATATATAATCACTCCCAAAAAAGTGACGAAAACATGAGTGTCACATAAACTGAAAATAAAAATTTGAACTATTCACTCGAGGGAAGGCTTGAACCAAGGACCTCTCGTTCCCCAGCTACTCACGCTAACCCCGGGACCACGGCGCTCCTGAGTTCACATTCTCCTTGATGTTGTCTATCTTGGCATGGACTACTCAGTATATTTTACTGATTTTTTTCATAGTTCCACACAACTTCTTCCTGTTTTCTCGATGGCTCTGTGTTCAGCTTTTTAAGGCCTATCCACTGTGCCAACTTATAACTAAATCTGAGGGGGGTGCGATGGGGAGGTTCCCTTGTTAGAAGAAAGATTAAGGAAAGGCAAACCTGCGTTCCTAGCATTTGTAGACTTAGAGAAAGCTTTAGACAATGTTGACTGGAATACTCTCTTTCAAATTCTGAAGGTGGCGGGGTAAAATACAGGCTATTTACAATAATTTGTACAGAAAGCAGATGGCAGTCATAAGAGTCGAGGGACATGAAAGGGAAGCAGTGGTTGGGAATGGAGTGAGACAGGGTTGTAGCCTCTTCCCAATGCTATTCAATCTGTACATTGAGCAAGCAATAAAGGAAACAAAAGAAAAGTTCGGAGTAGGTATTAAAATCCATGGAGAAAAAATAAAAACTTTGAGGTTTGCCGATGACATTGTAATTCTGTCAGAGACAGCAAAGGACCTGGAAGAGCAGTTGAACGGAATGGACAGTGTCTTGAAAGGAGGGTGTAAGATGAACATCAACAAAAGCAAAACGAGGGTAATGGAATGTAGTCGAATTATGTCGGGTGATGCTGAGGGAATTAGATTAGGAAATGAGACACTTCAAGTAGTAAAGGAGTTTTGCTATTTGGGGAGCAAAATAACTGATTATGGTCGAAGTAGAGAGGATATAAAATGTAGACTGGCAATAGCAAAGAGTCCGCAGCTCGTGGTCGTGCGGTAGCGTTCTCGCTTCTCACGCCCGGGTTCCCGGGTTCGATTCCCGGCGGGGTCAGGGATTTTCTCTGCCTCGTGATGACTGGGTGTTGTGTGCTGTCCTTAGGTTAGTTAGGTTTAAGTAGCTCTAAGTTCTAGGGGACTGATGACCACAGATGTTAAGTCCCATAGTGCTCAGAGCCAACAGCAAGGAAAACGTTTCTGAAGAGAAATTTGTTAACATCGAGTATTGATTTAAGTGTCAGGAAGTCGTTTCTGAAAGTAGTAGCACGGAGTGTAGCCATGTATGGAAGTGAAACATGGACGATAAATGGTTAAGACAAGAAGAGAATAGAAGCTTTCGAAATATGGTGCTACAGAAGAATGCTGAAAATTAGATGGGTAGATCACATAACTCATGATGAGGTATTGAATAGAATTGGGGATAAGAAGTTTGTGGCACAACTTGACTAGAAGAAGGGATCGGTTGGTATGACATGTTCTGACGCATCAAGGGATCACCAATTTAGTACTGGAGGGCAGCGTGGAGGGTAAAAATCGTAGAAGGAGACTAAGAGATGAATACACTAAGCAGATTCAGAAGGATGTAGGCTGCAGTAGGTACTGGGAGATGCTTGTACATGATAGAGTAGCATGGAGAGCTGCATCAAACCAGTCTCAGGACTGAAGACCACAACAACAACACATTTGGAGAAATCTGGATGGCTGGACGAGAATTTGAACTGACGGCATTCCTAATGTTAATCCACTGTGATAGCGAGACAGAGTGCGGTCTGGTGGAGTTGCGGGAACGTGACAAACCGTGCGTTTTCACCTATGAGATTGGCACCTAGCCGCTGTGTCACCGTGCTTACCCCACACGCAAGTAGAGGCACGCGTATAGGTGCGTACCTCTTCCTCAACATGTGCGTTCGAAGATTCCATTCACACCTGTGTTCACACTGGGCGCCTCTACTTCCGTGTGGGGACGTAGAGGTGCCCAGTGTGAACACAGGTGTGAATGGAGTCACTCGAACGGACATGTTGAGGAAGAGGTACGCACCGATACGCGTGCCTCTACTTGCGTGTGGGGCGAGCTACTGCCGCATTGCAACTAGCCCCAAGACATAGGGATGTAAACGAACTTGCAGGGAAATATAGAAGCGGGCGTCATTCTCACGACCATTCCTTTTTGTTTTTTGAGTCATCAGTCTCTCCGCGAGGGATAGCATTGCGGTCTAAGGCGCCTTGTCTCGGCTCGCACGGCTACCCCGTCGGAGGTTCGAGTCCACCGTGAGGCATGGGTGTGTGTGTTGTCCTTAGCGTAAGTTAGTTTAAGTTAGATTAAATAGTGTGTAAGCCTAGGGACCGATGACCTCCGCAGTATGGTCCCATAGGCCTTACCACAAATTTCGGATTTCATCAGTCTCCTAACTGGTTTGATGCGGTGGGCCACGAATTCCTCTCCTATGCCACCTCTTCATTTCAGACTTGCAACCTAAATCCTCAATTATTTGCTGAATGTATCCCAATCTCTGTCTTCTACAGTTTTTGACCTCTACAGCTCCCTCTACTACCATGGAAGTCATTCCCTGATGTCTTAACAGATGTCCTAACATCCTGTGCCTTCTCCTTGCCAGTGTTTTCCACATATTCCTTTCCGATTCTGTGTAGAGCCTCCTCATTCCTAACCTTATCAGTCCACCTAATTTTCAATATTTACCTGTAGCACCACATCTCAAATTCTTCGATTCTCTTATGTTCCAGTTATCCTACAGTTCATGTGTCACTTCTATACAATGCTGTGCTCCAAAGGTACATTCTCAGAAATTTCTGCCTCAAATTAAGGCCTATGTTTGATAATAGTAGACTTCTCTCGGTCAGGAATGCCGTGACCTTCCTTTTATTTGTCTCATTGCTTCTTCAGTGTATAAACAGCAGGGGCGAAAGAATACATCGCCGTCTCGCATCCTTTTTAATCCGAGCACTTAGTCTTCCCCTCTTATGTTCCCTCTTCGTTCTTCTACATATTGTATATTACCCGTCTCTCCATATAGCGAATCCCTATTTTTCTCAGAATTTCGAACATCTTGCACCATTTTACGTTGTCTAACACTTTTTCCAGGTCGACAGATCCTATGAACGTGTCTTGATTTTTCTTTAGTCTTGTTTCCATGATCAATTGTAGCGACAGAATTGCCTCTCTGGTGCCTTTACCTTTCCTAAACCAAATTGATCGTCATCTAACACATCCGAAAATTTCTTTTCCATTCTTCTCTACACTATTCTTGTCGGCAACTTGGAGGCAAGAGCTTTTAAGTTGATTGTGCGATAATTATCGCTCTTGGTGTCTTCGGAATTGTGTGAATGCTACTTTCTCGAAAGTGAGTTGGTACATCGATAGATTCACACATTCTTCACACCAACGTGAATAGTTGTTTTGTTGCCCACTCCCCCAATGATTTTAAAAATTCTGATAGGATGTTATCCATCCGTTCTGCCTTATTTGATCTTAAGTCCCCGAAAGATCTTTTAATCCACGTCCCATCAAAGAGGCCTTCAGTGTACTCTTCCCACCTATCCGCTCTCTCCTCTGCATTTTACAGTGGAATTCGCGCTGCACGCTTAATGTTACCACGCTTGCTTTTAATTTCACTGAAAGTTATATTGACATTCCTATATGCTGAGTCAGTCCTTCCGACAATCATTTATTTTTCGATTTCTTCACATTTTTCATGCACCTATTTCGTCTTAGCTTCCCTGCACTCCCTGTTTATTTAATTCCCCAGCAACTTATATTTCTGCATTCCTGAAGTTACCTGAACATTTTTGTACTTCCTTCTTACATCGATCAACTGAAGTATTTCTTCTGTTATGCACGGTTAATTCACAGTTACCTTCTTTGTACCTATGTTTTTCTTTCCAACTTATGTGGTTGTCCTTTTTAGAGATTTCCATTCCTCTTCAACTGTACTGCCTTCTGAGCTATTCCTTATTGCTTTATCTACACCCTTACAGAACTTCAAGGGTATCTCGTCATTCCTCAGTACTTCCGTATCCCATTTCTTTTCGTATTGATTGTTCCTCACTAATCTCTTAAACTTCAGCCTACTCTTCATCGCTACTACATTGTGATCTGAGACTATATCTGCCCCTGGATACATCTTACAGTCCATTATCTGATTTCGGAGTGTCTGTTTAACCATGATGTAAATTAACTTAAATCTTCCCGTATCACTCGGCCTTTGCCAAGTACACCTCCTCTTGTGATTCTTGAACAGAGTATTCGCTATTATCAGCAGAAATTTTTGATAGAACTCAATTAGTCTTTCTCCTGTCTTATTCCTAGTACAAAACCCATATTGTCCTGTAACCTTTCCTTCTACTTCTTCCCCTATAGCTGCATTCCAGTCCCCCATTAGTATTAGCCTGGGTATTCAGAACACTTTTATCACTTTTCGAAGTTTTATTTACTTCTGACATTGCGTCATTATTGGAGCCAGCGTACTGAATTCTGGTTGCTAAAAAGTCGCACACCTAATCTGGATTCTTGTGAGCACATGTTGTCCTTACTAGACGGGAATGTAGAAATATATCTACGATCTGATGGAGAAAGATATCAACTTTGGCCAAGCTGTACGTACAGACTGCTGGGTCTCTTAAACGAAAAATGTAAGCTGTGTTTACACACTATCAACCAATGCAACACTTCCTCTTAGAGGCTTTGTACATTTTATTGTTAGAAATACACTGATCTGCCAGAACATTACGACCATCGACCTGTTATCGATATAAACTCGTCCAGACAATAGCAGCGTCACCTGGCGAGGAATGACTGCTAGTCAGACACATGTATGGTGCGTGTAGTATCAGTGAGCGTGCAGTCCGTGTGGTCCGTGTGTAGAATGGGGAAGGCGTTCGATCTATCTGAGTTTCATTGGGGACATATTGTTGTGGCCCGGACGCTTGAAACAAGCATTTCGGAAACTGCACGACTGTTGGGTGTTCGAGGAGTGCTGTGATGAGTGACTTCAACACATGACATGTACAGGGTGGCAGCCAGTCAAGGAATATTTTAGAGAATTGGTTTAAAAAATTTGTTTCAAAGGCCCAGTGAAATCTTAACAAGTTTTCTCCCATAGCAGCTTCGGCTGTGCCTACGTAACACAAGTTGCCTGCCTTTCGGAAATGGGGCAGTTCTGTCCAGTTAAAGCTGCTGACAAGAGACGCCTTGAGCCCCATACTGAAGTGGCTAGTGAATTCACACCATGGGTTTTAGCCAATAGAGCGCGTGGGATACAGGTCACGTACGTGGACGCTGGAGCGTTCCGCAGTGCAGAACACAGTTGCCTCTCTCTCTTGTGATCCAGACCTCGATCGGAACAGGCGTCTTTCGTGGGAGGCAGAGCCTCCGGCTCTGCGTTTCACTACCGGCCACCGACGAAGTTAACATGAACCTCCTCCCCTTCCGTTACCTACTTCAGTTAGTTGTTCGAGCTCCTAGAGTGGCCTAAATCTGGTAACTTCCGACCACTTGTATACAGTACACTCAAATATATTCTTTGTTTTATCTAATTTCCTGTTCTGTCATTAACGGAAGCCCTGGATGCCCACTTACTAGTCCCGACCTCCTGTACATTGTCCCCGCTTCCCTGCCCATGTACAGTGAAACCACGTCGAGACGTCGTGACGTTGGGCTGCCACCTTCATTACAAATGTCGAACGTCGTACGCTGGGCAGACTGATAAAATTAATGTTGGGCAGAGTAAAAATGTGTCTGAACACCCAGTGCACCGAACACTCCTAACGATGGGCCTCCGCAGCCGACGATGCATGCATGTGCCAATGTTAACACCACTATATCGGCAACTACGACTGAAATGGGCAAGTGACCATCGGCATTGGATGTTGGCGTAGTGGCAGAGCGTTGCATGGTCTGATGAATCCCGATACCTCCTTCATCAGGCCGATGGGAGCGCGCGAATTCGTCGTCTACCAGGGAAGAAGCTCCTTGACACATGTACGGCGAGACAGAGACAAGCTGGCAGCGACTCCATTATGCTCTGAGAAACGTTCACGTGGGCATCCATGGGTCCAGTGGAGCTCGTGCGAGACACCATGACGGCCAAGGAGTATCGTACATCGGTTGCAGACCAACTACATCCCTTCATGATGACCATATTTCCCGACGGCAGTGGCATTTTTCAACAAGATAATATGCCATGTCACCAGCCTAGGAGTATGATGGAACACAGTGTCGAATTCCAATTGATTTATTGCTCACCCAGCTCTCCAGATCTGAACCCTATCGAACACATCTTTGATGCGTCTGAACTTGGTGCCAGAGCTCATCGCGCTTCTCCCTGGAATTTAAGGAAATCAAGTGACTTATGTGTGCAGATGTAGTGCAAATTCCGTCTAGCGAACTACCAAGTCCTCATGTCACGACGCGTCGCCGCTTTTATCCGTGCCAAAGATGAACATACCGTCCACTAGGTAGGTGGTCATAATGTTTTGGCAGATAAGTGTATATCTTTGGCCTAACGCTTGATATATTCTGTGATGACAGCAATTAAATTTTCTCTACATATATACAAAAATGGAACTTGATAACACCGTGTAAATTCGTGTGGTCCCTTCAGGGCCGTCTGATTGTAATTTTAAGTCTACTAATGATTGCTAATCGACGACATCGTGAACAGTTCCATTATTCGTTTGGTATTAGTCTTTCTTTGCGATGTCTTTTCTTCAAATAACAGGTGCACGAAAGAGTGGGCAGAATAGGTTTTTTTTTCCTATGCCAACTTCTGTCTTAATGCCTTGTCGACAGCGATATAAGTAACTGAGTGCCCTGCTTTACCTTGACTAGAGACGAGTATTAATGTGCCTTGTAAATTAGTGGCCAACGGTCCAAACACCAATAGAGAAATATTGCTGCAAGACGATAGTGATCTTACAAAAATAATTCCACAGCTAACAACGTAACGTTACACTGCCATGAAATGGTGGACACGCCTGTTTAGCGTAGAAGCAGATCGCGAAAAATCTTCAGAATTGTTACTTACCCATTTGAAGAAAGAAATTAAACTTACCTTTCTGGAGGAAACGGACGCTCATCTTGTTACGATAAATCAGCCGTGGAGGGACTGATGCAGTTTCTTTATAAACTCTGCAGCGCTTTATAAACTCTGTTTCACTGTCGGTCGCGTTTTCTGACGCTCTGTCATTCAGAACGCCCCAGCCAGAAATGACAGGCTACCGGGCTGCGGCGCCTTGCAGGCAGCGTCCAGACTGCTCATATTCGCATCATTACAATTCTGAAAAGGAATAAACACGGTCTATCGGGAAGGTCGGGCCACCGAGGCAACTGAATATCAAAACGATTTAGAGCCAAATGGATATCTTTGAACATTTCCAATCTGACACGTTTCGTATCGAATTCATTTCCCGAAATATTTCTTCGGATGTTGATGATGATACGTGCTTCTGTCACGTACTAATGTTTGTGAAATTCTGTAATCCACACAGCCTTTGTAAGGAGACGAAGCTGGATTCCAACCGCGTTCGAACCTCCTCCACGCGTTTCTCCCGTCGGTTTCCAATTGTTTATCGTAAAAACAACATTATACTAAGTTCTTTCAATCTAATTATATTTCACTTTAAGGGGTATTGAAAAAAATGATTTCTAGCATGCTGCGAAAGAGAAGAAGGCGAATATTGTAGGAACAGAAGGGCTGAGATTAGGAGATAACACACCCCGATCGTACAAAAGGAAAGTGTGTGGGCAATGAGAACTGTTTTTTCTGAAATTTATCTTCTGACTTTAGAAAATTACCAATAGCGATATCATTTGTAGAGCATGTCACATCTTTTGCACTTGTTCCCAAGCCAAACTACTTCAGAGAAGTAAATCAGTACCTTATCGAACGAACTACATAACATCACTGATGTGTTTTGCCAAAAATACATACTTTTCTTCAGTTGCTTAAGAGATCTCTGGTATTAAAGTGGGCCCGCGTTAAGGTATCCCATCTGGGATTCAGGGAGTCGCGACGGCGCTAGATGGAATCCGCCTGGCGGATTTACGATGAGTCCTGGTTTGCCGGCCAGCCTGGCTGTGGTTTTTATGCGGTTTTCCACATGACTAGATGACTAATGGGCTGGTTCTCACGTCCCGCCTGTTACATGGTTAGCAAGAACTTTGAAAACGTTCTCAGACTGTTAAGACTGGTCGCAGACAGATGAGGTGCAAAAATTCCATTCCGGAATGGGAGAAAAGGGGAAAGAGGGGAGGAGGGTGTAGCGGTGGTGACACGAAGCGAATCTGACGACCCTCTAGCACTACCATTGTCAAATCCATTTCAACATGCTGACTGCGTGAAGATATCGGATGTCAGGAAAACGAGATCTGTGATATTTGTGTGGCATACCAGTCATCGCCCATTATGACCATTAATTCAGTGAAAAGGTTATATTAATAATAAAAGTAAAAACATTGACTTCTGTTCGCCGATACAAACCCTCAGTAGATACTACGAAATTGGTACGACCAAACAGAATCGCTTACTGTCCGTGCTATAGTGAATATTTACCTAGCGCCAAATCCAGTAGTGACATAAGCTGACGTGATTACTAAGACCCGAAATTTTTGAGGGATCGATAATAATCCAAGTGCATAAACTATTACATATCTGGAAGGTGTTTCACTGCGTGTCCTTGAACATGTAAATATTTCCAGCAGTGTGGTGTAATATACTGATTACAGTGGCATGTCTTGCAAGTCACAAATGACTGCAAACAGATGTGAAATGTAGTCGAAAGGTGCAGCGGCTAATGCAGTATACCTGCATTAGAAGTATCAGCACGTCAGTTCGAATGGGCGAGAATGACAGGTACCCAACAAGTCATTTTGTGTTGCCATGGCGTTCTGACTTGAAGAGAACAGGCTGTTACCAAATTACTGAATATGTGGAAACAGTGGCGGTCTAGCTGTACGCAGAGCTGAACACATTCTGGAGCACACAATATGATCCAGTCACGAGCTAATAGCCACCCTGTCCGCGTCGATAATTACACTATGCTAACTGCAGACAGCAATCTGATAGATTGGTGACACACATGTCACGGAAACGTCATCATTGTCCAAACGTGTGCTGAGTAGCACAATGTACTATTTTCGGACGGTACAGCTTCAGCCAGTCTTGCAGTGATGGCAGCATAAATGCAGACGCAGCACTGATGATCATATCCTTGTAGCCTACATGGTTGAGCGACAGAGCGAACAAAAGCCAGCTGTGATGGTCTGGCACGACTTTGGGTACTCCACTCCATCGGATGTGGAATACAACGTACTCAGGGCGACTTGGTCATAAATCCCTACGTCAGGCAGATATCAGGGCCGGTTGTAGTGACCCTCCCTCAGGCAACGTCACACGCATTGCTCCTGCAGGGTCATTCCCGGTCGCGTGTGGCGAGCTATGAGCATGCCTTCATTACAAACTAATTAGTAACGCTGTTTCTCTATCCCACACACAGGCTGAGATATTTCTGTGATCTACGTTGGCAGGCAGTTAGTTTTTCAGAGAGCTACAGAAATCACTGACATTCTGTTACTGACACACACAAACTGGGTCCACGTTACATCGCATGGGGACTCACACAATACTCATACCACTCTCAAAGTCAGACTTGGTGAAAAAAAAATTGTCAACTGTCTATTGTCACGTGCGTAATGTGTGGAGTAAACTTCATGTCTCTCACAAGTTTCTACCCTGGTGCTGCAATTTTCACAAACTTTAATGTAGCTACCAGGATTCACACTATACTGAACACTATTCAGTGCATATTTCAACATTCGTGGTGTTTTATTTAGCTAAAATTTCTCTACAGATGTCCATTTCGTCATACAGTAGTCTGACGACGTGACAAATACTATATACACATCATTAATAAATAAAACGATAATTGGCGATCATTTTCCTGAAGCACATCCAAAGGTTCCTAATAACTCACTACAGAATACCGTATTTAGTTTCCCCTCTCTGTAAACTCTCAGTCAAATCTGAAGCCTGGCTATAAAGCCCACAGGGGTGCATTTCCTTCAGTATAAGAAAGCGTCTTGGCAAGAGTGTAAGGCAGAGTTACTTGGTTGGTTGGTTTGGGGGAGGGGATCGGTCCCATCGGATTAGGGAAGGATGGGGAAGGAAATCGGCCGTGCCCTTTCAAAGGAACAGTCCCGGCATTTGCCTTAAGCGATTTAGGGAAATCACAGAGAACCTATGGCCGGAAGCAAGTTTGAACCATAGTCCTCCCGAATGCGAGTCCAGAGTGCTAACCACTGCACACCATCTCGCTCGGTGCAGAGTTACTGTTCATGTTTATGTGCACACCAAATAAGGAATAAAAATATTAAAAGGAAACTTAAAAGATTTCATATTATGATTCATCTTTCCCTAATATTTTTACTCATAACTGGTAACGTAAAGATGCATCTTAAGAAAACCATATCTCATTTGTATAGAAAAATACGATAGTGAGAAATGTATTTACTAAACGGTCTAAGAAGTCGTAAAGTGGCCAATGTGAATCCACTGAGAATAAATGAAGGAAGGAGGGCCGCTCTTTTAGCTTCTTTTTATGTTATCGCCTTTTATCGTTTGGACATCCAGCTCAGCAAATTGAATCAAAGCACTACCTTGTCTCTTAATCATTTATGTTGTGATTTCCACATGTTAAAGCATAATGTAGGTGAGGTTGGCGGAGGATTGTGCGGATACGAACGATCGGACACAATTAGTATTCAATCGTTAATTACTTTTCAGTTAAATGTCCAAACCCCTGATATATTTTTCCAATCAATTCTCGGCTGTATGCAATGTTACGTCGTGAGCTTCTTGGTAAAATTATCCATCTTTAAGGGGGTTGCCTCCCTGTCGCGGCTCTTCGGTTATACTAAGTTGCATCATTTGAAAACTGTTAAATTCTCGCCGCACCTTTGAGAGACCATTAACTCCTTTAACTTGTAAGTAGGTTGTTTAGGTTTTTTTATTGGTAACTCCACGTAGCGCTCTGTATGAAAATCACTGGCTGTGCTGTGTGCAGTCTGTGGCTAGTTTGCATTGTTGTCTGCCATTGTAGTGTTGGGCAGCTGGATGTTAACAGCGCGTAGCGTGGCGCAGTTGGAGGTGAGCCGCCAGCAGTGGTGGATGTGGGGAGAGAAATGGCGGAGTTTTGAAATTTGTAAGACTGGATGTCATGAACTGCTATGTAATTATGATTTTTCAACACTATTAAGGTAAATACATTGTTTGTTCTCTATTAAAATCTTTCATTTGCTAACTATGCCTATTAGTAGTTAGTGCCTTCAGTAGTTTGAATCTTTTATTTAGCTGGCAGTAGTGGCGCTCGCTGTATTGCTGTAGTTCGAGTAACAAAGATTTTTGGTGAGGTAAGTGATTTGTGAAAGGTATAGGTTAATGTTAGTCAGGGCCATTCTTTTGTAGGGATTTTTGAAAGTAAGATTGCGTTGCGCTAAAAATATTGTGTGTCAGTTTAAACTCAGTCATGTATAATATTTCAAAGGGGACGTTTCAAACTCACACTGTGAGACATTTTGTGTTTCTTCTGTTTCGTGTTTGAAAATGTAGGAATTCACAGCACCTGAAAGAAGAGCAACGGAATGAAATCTATGTTAAGAAAATAACAAAAATATTGAAAGAAAAAATTTTATTGTGTGGTATCATGAAGCTGTAATACGGAAGAAAAAAGAAACACTAAATGTGTCGCTACACCATTGTCTACTGCCTGCATTATGCGCGTCACAGTCTTCTCCTTTTCTAACAGTTCATAACTCAAATTAAATCAAAAGTTTTACGTCCTAATATATTAATTTCTCTTAATTGCATTATTGTAAAAGATCGTGTCTAATTTGGCAGTTTTTATGTAGCGCGTGGATAGGATGGACCTTATATGACTTTCTGCTGTTTTAAAAAAGAAGCGTCCATCTTGTTCAATAGCAGCTACAAATAATTTTTTCTGTGCGTAAACTTAAAAATTGTAACTTACATTGCAACATAATTCAGTTTCGTGTACCACTGACATTTCTATATAATGAACAAAAATGGAAAGACGTACCAATGGATCCTGAAAATCTAATGAATGTTGACTCTAATGCCCATTACCCGCATTAACACATATCTGGCAGTAGAGAAATTGAACGGAATCATTTCTGAAATATACTCAAACTCACAAGCAGCATCTACTGAGGAAATTGCCGAAACAAGTGAAATGACCTTTTTACAATGTTATTTAAGAAAACTGAAACAGTGATAAATAAGCAAGATCAGGAAATGACCACGCGAATGAACGAACTTGACAAATACATGGTCACGCGAATTTCGGCGTAAATTTATGTCAGCCTTAGCAAACGCAATCAAGAGATGACCACACAAATTTCCACGAAAATGGACGATTCCCTAGTTTTCCGCACAAATTAATACCACGCTTGGCGAGCGTGAACAGGAACTGTTACCTCCTATGGACAAGCGTGACACTTTGCTGTGCAAATTAATACCACTCTTTCCGAGTGAGATTAGGAAATAGCTAACATTGATAACAGTTTGTCGAATGTTTCTACCGAAATTTCTGAACTTGAGATAGCTTACGAAGACACCGGAAGCACTAAAGAAGTTAACAAGCGACGTACAGTCACTGCAGATAGCGCAGTCTACAAGCCACTGTCCACCAGCTGTCTCAGAGAGTTGAGTTCATTACTTGACGCAGAGGAAGTGGTACGTGAACGCTTAGGCGCTCAATGCCAAAGAGTTTCCAACGAATTTATCAAATTGTTGGAAGAAAAAGACAAATAGGTGAACGAAAAGTTAAATACACAACGGTGTGTGGCGGAGGGCACAATTCGCGCCAAAGTCATATTCCCCCCCCCCGTTCGACTCGCAGATCGCGCGAGGGAAAATCGACTGTCTGAACGCCTCAGTACGAGCTCTAATTTCCCTTATCTTTGAATGGTGATCATAGGGCGATTTCAAAGTTGGTGGTAATAATATATGCTCTACATCCTCAGCGAAGATCGGATTTCGGAATTTAGTGAGCAGCCCCTTCCGTTTATCGCATCGTCTATTTACAAGTGTGTCCCACTTCAAACAGTCTATGAGATTTGTAACGCTCTCGCGATGTACCAGTCACGAATCTTGCCACCCTTCTCTGGACCTTCTTAATCTCTTGGATCAGACCGAACTGGTAAGGGCCCCATACAGACGGACAATACTCTACGGACGAACTAGTGTATTTAAGCACGATTCTACCAATAAACTGCAATCTAGAGTTCGCCTTGCCCGTTACTTGTGTAATCTTACAATTCCATTTGAGATCATTTCGAATAGTCACACCCAGATACTTGACGGATGTTACCACTTTAAAAGACTGGGCATTTATTTTGTACCCGTACATTAATGGGAATTCTCGCCTTGTTATACGCAATAGGTTACACTTACTAATATTGAGAGATAACTGCCAGTCACGCATTTATTTTCTGCAAATCCTCATTGGCTTGTTCATAACTTTCGTGTGATTCTGCATTCCTGTAGACTACAGCATCATCGAGAAACAGTCTAATGCCGCTGTCAGTACCATCAACGGACCTATTACGCTGCCCTGGGGCACACCTGAAGTAACGCTTGTTTCTGTTGAAGTCACTCCATTCAGGACGACATACTGCTCTCTGTCTGTTAGAAAACTTTCTATGCAACGCCATATGTCATCTTATAGACCGTAAGTGTGCACTTTTTGGAGCAAGCGACATTGCGGAACTCAGTAGAACGCCTTTCGAAAGTCGAGAAATATGGCATCGGCCCGGGAGCCGGTATCTAGAGCCTGTTGTATATCATGCACAAAGAGGGCCAGCTGTCTCGCGTGACCGCTGTTTCCTAAAACCGTTTGGTTTCTGCAGATGAGCTTCTCAGAATCTAGAAAGGTCATTATGTCTGAACACAAAATATGTTCCATGATTATACAGCAAATCGATGTCATTGAAACTGGCCGGTAATTATGTGCAACCGATTTTCTACCCTTTTTATAGATTGCTATGACCTGGGCTTTCTTCGAGTCCCGTGGATCTCTGATAAATGATGGTTAAGAATGATGCTATATTTGTAGCATAGTAAACATATAATCTTACGGGGATACCGTCTGGGCCAGATGCCTTCCTGGCGTCTAGGGATCTCAACTGTTTTACAATCCCAGACACACTGAACACTATGTCAGCCATCTTTGCGTTTGTTTGATAAATGAATGGGAGAATGGTGCTGCAGTCCTCTACCGTAAACAAGTTTTTGAAAGCTAGGTTTAGGTTTTTGGCCTTCTGTTTATCATCATCCGTTACATTACCCATACTGTCAGTAAGAAAAGGTATTGAATTATTTGTAGCATTCATAGATTTAACGAACAACCAAAATATTTTGGGGTTATTTTTAGAATGTGCAGATAAGATATTACTTTCAAATTCGCTAAAAGAATCTCTCATTGACCTTTTGACAGCTGCTTTAATTTCGCATAATTTCTGTTTGTCAGCGGGGCAGTGACTATGTTTACTCGTAAAACGAGTGTGCAAAATTCTCTGTTTCTCAGCAGCTTGTTATACCAAGGCGGATCCTTTCCCTCCCCTATATTTTTGCTAGGCACATACTTCTCTAGCACGTGGTGGACAATACCTTTAAATTCCGACAAAAGATGCTCAATACCTTTGTGTCTCGCGGTGAATGCTTGGAGGTGACTATGACGATATTCATTAATGACACTTTCATTTGCTTTCCCAAACAAGAAAACTCTACGCTGTTTCTTTGGTTTTTCTTGCAACTTCCACTGACATAGAAGCCACAACGAAATTATAGTCGCTAATACCTTCTTCTGGATTAACTTCCTCAAAAAGATCAGGTCTGTTTGTCGCCAAGATATCTAACATGTATCCAGAGAAACTGTAGAGGCACTTAATGCAAAAGCAACACTCGAATCGGATGCTGTGGGTGAAACCACTCAAAATGTGGAGGGAATGTAGGTTGTCGAGGAGGCGTCTGTAGATAGTCTGCACTGCTGTGATAAACACTATGTTCGGATGGCGCAGTGGTTAATGCAACTGGTTAATAAACAGAAGCTGCCGGGTTCGGATTCTGGTCCGCCACACATTTTCACCTGCCACTGCTGATTCTACGAGAGTAAGTCAATTATTATCCGCAATTCAGTTATTTTTGTTTATTTTGATAGTACTGTCGTTTTACGTTGATGACGCATGCTTTGTTTATTTGTTGTTATATCTTTGCAATTTTCAAGCTGCTAGGCTAGTTTCGTTATCGCTGCCGTGCTGTTAATCATGGCTGCTCCACTGTCTATTTTCATCAAAGAAGAGCAACGTTCAGTGATCCGTTTTTCGTGGTCGGAAGGCGTGTCATGGGCCGAAATTCATCGAAGACTTTCGGTACAGTACGGGAACAGTGCTCTGCTGCAACGGAGTGTCTACGAATGGATTGAAAAATTTCGAAATTGTGGCACAAGTGTTACGCACTATGAAGGACCCGGACGACCGTTTACTGGCACAAATGAAGAAACGATTGAGCGTTCACGTGAAATGATTCTCTTCGACAGACGATTAATTATTGACGAAGTGGCACATCATCTGCAAATTAGTCACGGTTCTGCTTACGGTATCATCCACAACAGAATTGGATTTCATAAAGTTTGTGCAAGATGGTTCCCAAAACAACTCACACAGTTGCACAAACGCGCTTGGACATCAGCAAAAATCATTTGGATCGCTATGGTAACGAAGGGAACAACTTCTTAGACACTATCATTACTGGTAACGAAACATGGATCCATCATTACGAGCCGGAGAGTAAACGGCAGAGTATGAAATGGAAACATCCAAATTCGCCGTGCAAGAAAATGTTCAATACCTGTCCGTCCGTAGGAAAACTGATGCTTACGGTTTTTTGTGACGCACAAGGTCCAGTACTGGAAGATTATGGGGAAAGCGGCACAACAATAAACAGTGTACATTACAGTGAGATGCTTACTGCCAGGTTAAAGCCTGCAATTCGAAGCAAAACGCCGAGGATTTCTGTCAAAAGATGTTGTGTTGTTGCACGACAATGCTCGTCCGCACACTGCTGCCCACATTGCTGAAACGCTCCAGAAACTCAAATTTGAAGTACTGGATCATCCTACATATAGTACCGATCTTGACCCTTCTATCACTTGTTTGGTCCACTCAAACAGGCTTTAAGGGACCGTCGATTTTCCTCGGACGAAGCAGCGAAGGAAGCGGTGCATTCCTGGGTCGAAGCTCAACCGAGAACCTTCTTTTATGAGGGCATCAGGAAGCTTGTACAACGATGGACCAAGTGCGTTGAAACGCAAGGAGACTATGTCGAAAAATAATGTTCTTGTAAGTTTCCTATTTGATTACAATAAAATTTTATTACTACTTTGCGGATAATTATTGACTTTCCTCGTACATAAAGCCCCGTTGCAGCTGACATCATTAGTTCCTGTCCTTTCCTTCCTTCTCCTCTCCACCTTCAATTATGCGAGGTGTCTCTTCTTTCTGACGTGTCCGAAGGAACAGAACACAATGCATTCATACAAAACTTATTTTGCCAAATCACGAAAAACAGTCAGTCTCGTATGACAGGATAAACGTTACGAAAGGAAGTTTAAGTGAAAAACTTTTCTGTAAAGGAAACAATATTACGTAAGATGTCACAAGCATGAGGAAGAACTTTAAAGACGTCGAAAACAGAAACGTACTTAAGGAATTCTTGTAAGTTTAAATATAAGTTAGAATACAGCATTGCAGGGTAGTGAAAGCTGGAGCAAGAGAAAACATGAAACTTCTGATGGGATGCATTGTGAAGCGTGATTCTACATAAGGATGTTAAAAAGTAAATCCACAGATCAAGTACATAAGTTCTAGAAAGAATAAGAGAGAGAGAGAGAGAAAATGTACTCAAACCCTAACCCTATGAAGGGGTGGATAGCTTGTACACAAAATAGCAAAACTGGCAATGGAGGAGGAGTAAGAAGAGGAAATTACTGTTTAACGTCCCGTCGACAACGAGGGCATTGGAGACGGAGCACAAGCTCGGATTAGGGAAGGATGAGGAAGGAAATCGGCCGTCCGATTCCAAAGGAACCATCCCGGCAGTTGCCTGAAGCGATTTACTGAGATCACGGAAAACCTAAATCAGAGTGGCCGGACGTGGGTTTGAACCGTTGTCTTCCCGATTGCGAGTACAGCGCGCTAACTTCTGCGCAACTTCGCTCCGTAACTGAAAATGGAAAGAGGTGGATAGAGGAGAGTGTAGGAACGAATGAAGATCAGAATGTATAAAACAGAGTATTGAGAATGAGGTAACAACTACGAAGATATGAATAGCAGTACGCTATCAAAATAGTCAGATCATTCACGATGTCAAAGAAATGAAAACAAAATAGTATCGATGTTGTACAAAAGTTTTAAACGTCAACGAAGAACAGAATTGAAATTCTTGTAGAGATGCCGACTTTTTTTTACGTTGTGTCAACAGAAGTGTGCACTTCACATGGGAAACGCGATGCACGTCCTCGGATTATTCTGTTGTACTATGTAGATTTTTTTAACGCTTGATGAAATACGAGTCTAAACTGGAACCAGTTGCCTTAATTACTATCTCTTGTGTCTACACTCCACAAGCCACCTTACAAGGTATCCTGGATCGTACTTCGTGTACCGCTGTCAATCCAGCACTTTCCTGTTCTGATAGCGAATGATGCGCGGGAAGAACTATTGTTGATAAGCCTCCGAGTGAGCTCTAACATGTCTAATTTTAGCTTCTTGTTCTATTCCCGACATTTGTGCAATGGGAAATAAAGCGCTGGTTGATCCTTCGCTCCTACGAACGTAATCTCTCGGTATGTTCAACGCCTCCCTTTTAGCGTCTGCAACTGGAGATGGATGACCATATACGTGACGCTTCCGCTGTGACTAAATAAATCCTTGATGCAGCGCACTGTTCTTCTTAAGATCTTTTTCTGTTTCCCCTATTAATCGTATCCAGTAAGTGTCAGACATTGCGGAGCTATCATGAAGTGTCAGAGGAATGCGTTTGTGTAAATACCTTCTCTGTGGATGGACTACACTTTCTTCATTCTTCCAATGAATCTGTCTTGCATCGGCCTTACCTACGAATAGTCTTATGTGATCCTTCCACTTTAAACCTTCTGGCCCCTTACTCCCACAAACTTCATGGATGTGTCTGCATCCAGTGACTGTTCGGCTATTGCGTAATCACACAATAAAGGGTCACTCTGCCTATTTCCTGTGAAATACTTTACATTTCTTTATGTCGGGGATCAACCCTCAACTCTTGCACTAAGCGTCGATCTTCCGAGGATTTTTCTCCATTTCGCTACAATTTCCTAGCGTTGTGACCTCTATATACAACCACAAACAGCCTGGTGGAGTTTCAAGCGCTATTCACTGGGTCATTCGTGTATTTTATGAACAGTAATGGTCCTATAACACTTTCTTGCGACACGCCCATAGTGTCTGAAGATTCTCGTCTTCATTAAAAACAAAGTGCTGTGTTATAGTTGCCGAGAGCTTTTCAGCACAGACACGATGCTGTTCTGATATTCAGTAAGTTCTTATTTCATTCGTGACGCAATGTGGCAGAACTGTATTGCACGCCCACCGGAAGGAATGCGCGTCAACCTGCCTGCTGGTATGTACTACATTCTGGGTCCTGTGAACCAACAGAGTGAGTTGGGCATCACACAATCGCTCTTTGCGGAATTCATGTTGATTCGTACAGAAATGACGTACTACGCGGCTATGAAATGTTTCCCAAACTTTTATTATAGACAAACTGTGATATAAGCTTATTGTTATGTTAATCTGTTCGAAGACCGTTCTTAAAAACGAGAATCACTTGTTCACTTTGTGAGGTAACGGGCAAGTTGTGGCGCCCTGGAAATATTATATGTTCGTAGTTGGGGCGGCCGCACAGGACGCCCAGCGGCAAACAGGTGGTGTGGAACGTTAGCCGGACGAGAGGGGTAGCCCCAGCGCATGGTCCAGCCGCGTGGCTAGGAATTCTGCTGTGACGAGGACGGTGTTTCGTGTTCGACGAAAGAGACTTGTATGCCGAGAATGCCAAAGATGGCGGACTTTGTGAAACCATCATGGCAGACATTTCACAGTTCGTATAGAAATTAATAGTAGCCAAATGAATCATGATACCTCAAAAAGAAACATGTACATTACTATTATTTGCACGACGATTCAGATGGTGTAATGAGATTTTCAATATCTTTATTAGTTTAAAGTTTAGTACCTCAAGGTAAATTATACAAGTAACACCCAGCAAAGAATTTCCAAAATTTAGACGCTTCATCCGATTTCGTCTATTGACGTGTCTTTAGAAAGCTATTAGTGCAAACTTAAATTGGTATAAATTCCAGTCATGTAACTTGAATAATAAATGAGTTGTTTGAGGCCAAAGTGGCCGATTACTATCGATCGCGTCAGGCCATAAGTACTCCACAGTTACACCGAAAAAGGGTAGCAGCACGTTTATAAATATATTTCTTTATCTATGTCTTTCTTTATATCCGATATATGCAGTTCATGAAGAAATTGGTTAAATATTTACACTGTGTTAGAAAGCACAGAGATATTAGGCTCCTGGCCTACCTTTTGCTTCTTTTCTTTTGATATATGTTTATTTGTTTATGTATTTAATAATGTGTGTTAGAGCATGTTTATGGTCCAGCAGTAGGAACATTTATTTAATTTCAAGTTATTTAAATGTAAATCCAGTATTTCGAAAGTGTTTTATGTTTATCAGTATACGTTAGCTGGAGACGTGGAGGGAGCGCCCTAGCTAATCACAGCGCTCGTTACTAAGTAAGGTGACTACCGAAGCTCTGGCAGGGTGGCAGTGCTGGACAGGACGGTTCAGGACACGGGAGTGACTGCTGGACGCGGACAGTACAGCGCGACGCTCGGTCGCGGGAGAGGGACTTGGAGAGTGTGGAGCGGTTTGCGCGTGGTCGCGGCAGATAGAAATATTTCGTAGTGCTGACTGTACACTTGTGAGATTTCCGTGGCTTCTGCAGTGAAGACGTAGTGTGCGTTTAGAAGTGGATATCTCGCGAGCTATGTTGTTATTCATTACTAATTACGTGCAGTAGGAATCTATTGTCTCCCTATATTCAACTTTTATTTTATTTAATTGCTGGACCATCGACACCAATAAGTGTTTTGCAGAAATATATGGCATTTTCAAAAGTACTTCTGCTATAGTACACATCATTTAAAGTCGTTAAAATAGTACCTGCAGATTTTATGTAAGTGCATTCTTTCATTTATAAATTTCTATATTAATTCGCAATTGCCGAGTGATAGGAACCTTTGACCATTCAATTTATGTGTGGATTCTTATCGTAGACTGTAGACTCACCAGTATTTGGCCTGTAATGCGGCAACTACGTATCCCAGCCCCTAGACAACTAAACCAGCCAAAACTTCTAATATTACAGTGTTGAGTCAGAGGGTATGTAGTTGAGGGCCACATCCTTTCATTTCCCTTTTTGAAAGCCCGCAACTTTTCCAATCATTTGGATCACTGCGTTCCTCCAGCGACTGATGATATTCTGCTGCCAAAAGTTAGTTTCTTTGCATGCTCTGTGTATACTGAGGTGATAAAATTGGTGGGATACCACCTAATATCCTGTTGGACCTTTTTTTTGTCCGGCGCAGCGAATAAACTCGACGTGTTACGGACTCAAAAAGTCGTTGTAAGTCCCCTGTGGAAATATTGAGCCATGCCTCTATAGCCGTCGATAATTGCGAAGGTGTTGTCAGTGCTAGATTTTATACACGAACTGACTTCTCGATTGTGTTACAAAACTGTTCAGTGGTATTCATACCGGGCGGTCGGGGTGGCCAAGTCATTCGCTCGAACTGTCCAGAATGTTCTTCAAACTAATAGTGGACAACTTTGACTCGGTAATATGACATCGTTGTTTGGGAATATGAGGTCCATGAATGGCTGCAGATTGTCTCCAAGTAACCGAACATAACCATATACAGTCAACGATCGGTTCAGTTGGACCAGAGGACCCAGACCATTCGATGTAAATACATCTTACATGGTTATGGAACGATCACCAGCTTGCACAGTGCCTTGTTGATAGCTTGGGTCCATTATTTCGTGGGGTCTGCACCTCATTCGCACCGTTTCATCAGCTCTTACCAACTGAAATCTGGACTCTTCTGACCAGGCCACGATTTTCCAGTCACCTAGAGTCCAACCGATATCGTCGCGAGCCCACGTGACGCTCTGCAGGCGATGTAGTACTGTTAGCAAAGGCACCCGCGTCGGTCGTCTGCTGCCATAGCCCTTTAACGCCACACTTCGCTGCACTGTACTAACGGATACGTTCACCGTACACCCCATATGGGGAAGTTATTTCACGCAGTGTTGCTTGTCTGTTAGCACTAACAACTCTACACGGATGTCTCTTATCTCGGTTGTTAAGTGAAGGCCGTCGGCCACTGCGTTGCCAGTGACGAGAGGCAATGTCTGAAATTTGGTATTCTTGGATCATTGCTGAGTTTCCTAACAATTTCCGAAATGGAATGCCCCATGTGTCTACCTCCAAAAAGCAATCCGCGTTAAAAGTCTGTTAATTTCCGCCATGTGGCCATAATGGCGTCGGAAACGCTTTCACATGAATCACGTGAGTGCAAATGAGAGTTCCGCCAATGCACTGCCCCTTTATACCTTGAGTACGAAATACTACCGCCATCCGTATATGTGCGTATCGCTATCCGATGACTTTGTCACCTCAGTGTAGAAACGTATCGGATCCAATCACGTTTCGCTTGTTGAGCCATTGTAGTTTATTTTCTATCCCACAGTTACTTACTTCGGTATCTGCATATTAGTGTTCGCACGACGATTGAAGTTAAGAAGCACAGTACATTCTCCCTCACTGAAATAACTTTTGCTATCTCAATGTCATCTTTCTTGTCTGTGGTACAATGGTCACCGAGTGAGCCTTGATACAGTTATTGACTTTGCATAAGACCAAAACTTCTAGGATCTTGTGTCAGATCGTAAGTTGGGTTCCGTAAACCTATTTTAACTTCCTTCCGTTTTTCCTTATCTAGCCGGCCGCGGTGGTCTCGCGGTTATAGGCGCTCAGTCCGGAACCGCGCGACTGCTACGGTCGCAGGTTCGAATCCAGCCTCGGGCATGGATGTGTGTGATGTTCGTACGTTAGTTAGGTTTAAGTAGTTCTAAGTTTTAGGGGACTGATGACCTAAGATGTTAAGTCCCATAGTGCTCAGAGCCATTTGAACCATTTGAACCTTATCTTCAAGGCTTTGGGTACGTTTAAATCTGTGGTGAAATTCTCTTTCTTTTCGGAGTAGCGTTCAAATACGGGGATCCACGGCTCCTTCTCGTTTGTCACAGCATTGCTCAGCACATGATTGTCTATCGTATGCTGTTGCAGATTATCACAAGTAAACGTAGACTACTTTTTGAGTAAACTTGGGCAGTTCAGATCCTACCAGCATTAATGTTATTTTTAGATATGTTGCTTAATTACATTACGTTTACGGGGAAATAAAATAAAATTCATGAGTGGTTTTCGCAATATTTGCTCACATTTCTTTTACTTCATATAATGAAATGTATATCCATATTAGGTTTCATTTTCAGTATTACCAAACTGCTACATATGAAAATTTTTAACATGGCTGTTCTACGTAGATATCCTCCTCTCTGTTACTTAAGCATAAACAATATTTGCAGCAAAACTGAAAATGTTGATTTTTAACTTCATTCGAAAATTTTTGGTTTGTAATGGGAAACAGAGATGTGTTGTAGTAAAAATAAAAACTGTACGAATTTAACATATAGCGCTAGAAAACGAAATTTCTTCAAAATAAGGTACTTCGTCAGGGTCATACAAGTTATTCGGGTAATTCATAAACAACTACTAACAGGAAACTCTTGCCTTTGATCATGATGAAGAACGTTATATTGAGCACAAAATAACAACACTAATTATATAGATATTTGTTTGTGCATGTGAACTGTGATTGGGTCAAAAGTAATTGTTTTGTTTACATAAAAGTGCAGCCGGTAACGATCAGGTTATTTTTATTGCTTACAAAATGTAATCTATAATTTGTAGGGATATAAAATACGTAATGGACAACACTGAAAGATGTGCGGTTCTAATTACGTGCTAAATAAACAAAAAAAACAAAAGTCGTTCGCTACCAGTTTCTCTCTTGCACATACATTTTTCTTTCGCTACCAGTACCACAGGTAACCCTACCACTTATTACGTCATTTGTGTTTTTTACCATAATTATCCAACCGTTGTTTTAGTAGAGCTGAACTCTACTCAGATGTACTTGACAATACCATAATTTTGAAGTTCGGTCTCAGACATGAATGTATCATGTTGACTCCTCAGGTGAACTGAAATACCAAACACAGCCACCTATTTGTCTTTTGTATCGATCACAGTCTTTAAAAGTCTATGAAAATTTTTGTTACAACTTCTTTTACCCGTTCGTCTCTAAACACCTTGTCGTCAGTTACAAGTTAAGCTATGATGTACGTTTTCTGTGCTCTCGTCAGAGTAAACGCCCTACAGAATAACAGCTTCATACCTTTGGCATTTGTGTGGCACAAAGATGTAGTCCAAAAATTCATTTCTACCTTAATTACATTTATCACAATAGCCTACTAATTATTTGAACATTCTCCGTGACATGAAATCCGTTCTGCAAACCAAAGTTATTTACGTAATGGGCCGACCGGCTAAACTCCTCTTTAAGTATCATAGTATATTTCGTCTCGACTAATATTTACGCCGCAGCATTTCTATCCGTCGTTTGCTGCTTGCTTGAATTTACCTCTTACTACAGTTCTGACGTGTTCCTTACTTCTGCAAACCCGTTATCAATTTTCGAGTTCAAACCTACTCATTTTGTAATCAGGATTCATGTGACTTAAATGACTGAAGTTAATTTTAAATAGAGCTTCATAAAGTTCTGATGTTGACTTGTCTACCTTCTTAATTTTTGAGGGTATCACTTTTCTTGGTTAATTCACCCTCAAGGAGAGCGCAAAAACACAATAAATTTTCATAGCCTTTCTCTCTCTCTCTCTCTCTCTCTTGCTCTCTCTCTTTCTTCCCAAAAATCTAAAAAATTCACTTTGTTTCGTCTTGCTCCTTCCGTCCGCTTCTTTCGTTTCTTCTCTTTGGTCGTTTGCTCAAAATTTCTGTTCTGTTTTTCCTATGTTTTTTTGCTTGTCATCCCTGGAGACGCTTAGTTTCTTGAGGTCTTCCATGGCTTTTTTACCCAGTCTGTTTTAACTTTATTAATCGTCACCATTTTAGAAATCTTCTCGATCAGTTTTTCATGTGTCCAGGGAATTTTGCCCTTATTTTCCTAGTGTTGTTTGTAATCGTCCATGTCTGTTTGGCAGTTCTTTTGTCGGCCTCTTTATCCACATCCCCTCTTTCTGAATCAGCCCGCAAATCATTCTTCTGTTGGTACTTCTATCCCTTCGATTGTTGTTCTTTCCTTAAACGCTGTTCTTTCTGAGGCGCACAAGTCCTCCGTTAGGCTATTATATTAGAGTGTCTTAATTTGGAACTGAGAGAGATACTTCTTTTTCTGTAGTGGTTTCCTGCTTTCTATAGTTTTGTGATCCTTGCTTCACTGGATGTCGAGTTCAGTTTCCTGTATAATGTCTCCCAGGATCTGAAACTTTCCGTTTGCGTTATTTTTCGCTTTGATTTAGAGTAGATGATGACTGAATTCGAAAAATCCTTCCCTTGTTCTTACATTCATAATTTCTCCGGCATTTTTCAAGGCCATCGCTTTCAGGTCTACTTGAAATTCTCCTAAGGCTTTCTAAGGGATTTCGAAGTCCGCTGTTTCTTATGTTGTTTCTGATATTGCGTTGCAGCGACTTCGAGGTCAAAATTCCTGAAGTGTATCGGGTTCTGTCCATTCTTGCTTGTCCTCTTGTGGACCGTGTATTTTCCCGCTCTCTCTCTCTCTCTCTCTTGTATTAATACACTGGTGTCCAAAATTAAAGCGACAAACCGCTGTTTCCCCGTCCAGTGTCTAATTCACGATATAATCATACAAACTGTCAACAGATGTCCGTATGATCGTGTTCTGCGCAGAAGATGGCATTCCGGTCAACGGAAAACTACGCCAGCGATGACGTCAGGGCACCTACCTAATGGGGTAGGGTTTGCAGTATAGCCCCAATCCACAACCACTGTGTACACAGTCACAGACGATGCAGTGTGGCACAGCGAAGACGCCTACCAGACTCTCTGCAGTGGAGGGCCATAGGAAGAATGGACGCAGGACAGTCGGAAGCTAATGTGGCCCGATGGCTTAATGTGAATCGTTCTGTTGTTTTTCGGATGTGGCGACAATCTATAGAGACCGAAACTCTATCACGACGACCAGGACATGGCTGACTACGTGTGACATCAGATTAAGAGGATCGTTATTTGGCTGTAAGGGCGTAATGTACCGCCTTAGTACTCCACGGCAACTGGTGTGTGAGCTCGCAGCATCCACTCAACGTGTTGTACAGAGTCAAACGATGTACAGAAGGCTTCGGCAGAGTGGACTTCATTACCGGAGACCGACTGTATGTGTACCTTTGACGATTGTTCACAGATGGGAACGTCTAGAGTTGACTCGTCAACCTGTCATCTGAACAGTCGAAGAGTGGGTTCAAATGGCTCTGAGCACTATGGGACTTAACTTCTAAGGTCATCAGTCCCCTAGAACTTAGAACTACTTAAACCTAACTAACCTAAGGACATCACACATCCATGCCCGAGGCGTGATTCGAACTTGCGACCGTAGCGGTCGCGCGGTTCCAGACTGAAGCGCCTAGAACCGCTCGGCCACCGAAGAGTGGGGCAAAGTTCTTTTTACATATGAGTCATGATTTCGTCTGGAGAGTGATTCTCGGCGGATTCACATCTGGAGGGAACTTGGACCACGATTTAGAGCGCCAAAAATTGTGGAAAGAGACCGATATCGAGGAGGATCCCTAATAGTGTGGGCTTGGATTACGTTGAGCACTCGAACAGCTCTTCGTGAAATTTCGGGGATGAATCGGCAAGGTTTAACTGGTGTTATGTGTCGTGACAAGATCTTGGGACCTCATATGCAGTTGTTGCGAGACGCTTTGGATCTAGACTTCGCACTAATGCTCGATCTCATAGAGCACAGGTTGTTGATGTTTTCTTGGATACGGGAGATATTGCACGCACGGCATGGCTTCCTCGCTCTCCCGAGTTTAATCCCATACAGAATATCCGGTATGCACTATTGAAACGGGTTGCATCACGTCAGCATCCACCAACCACTCTCCAAGACTTGCGAACAGCACTGCAGGAATAATGGGCGTTATTGCCTCAATGTGAGCCTGACAACATCATTCACAGCATGCCCCAACGTTGTCAGCTCTGTATTACTGCCAGAGGTGGTCACACACCATACTGAGCACGTTAACCAGTTGTCCAACTATTAAGTTGCAAAAAAAAGAACATTTTTTTCTACCGTTATGTATGTTGAAGTTGCTTCCATTCTGTATTTTTACATTGTTTCTGCTATACTATCACCTGCTTATTCTGTTTTGTGGCAAAATAAAAGCAATCTGGAAAGACTCCTTATTGTTGCTTTAATCTTTGACACCAGTGTATAAAGCTGTGTTATCGAATTATCGGCAGTAGGTAACTTCAGTTTCAAAGGCAAATAAAGAAAAACCACCGACTGTTTTCTGTTTTCTTTTTGGTAAAGATTGATTCATTTATGCCGGATGAAATTTGAGTTTTCTAGCACCAGTAGAAGCAACCAAGATATTTTATTATGTAACCTAAAAATAGTTCCAAAGATACCAATTTCTCTTATTCTTTAGTGTTGCATAGGAAAGTGAGGAACAAGTCTTCTTAGCGACCACTTGCTTTCTGCGCATGGTCAGGGCGTATGCCAACACTAAAGTACCCACTGTGGTGATTTCAGTATGAGTGATCAGCAAGTTACAACTGCATAAAAGCGGATTATAGCTTTTCTTTCACTTATGCCATTTCACAATATTGTGCAATATTTCTCGCCCTTCACTCCTTGAAAGATTTCCTTACTGCCTGTACAGTTTTACAGTTACACTACTGACAATTTACTCCGAAAAAGTGTGTAACTGGGCAGTTCAGTGCCACATATTATGGACAGTTAACAATCAGTATCCATTGCACGTGTACCTAAGACAAGTTATGCCAGTAATGGTCGTACTCTCCTATGCTGGAGGAAATCCTTGACATCACAAAACTACCGGAAAGTTCTGTCAACTTGCTGCAGATTGATAGCCATATATGACAAACCGACGTTTTTTGTGAAACATATGAAACATGTCTCAATAATCTATTTATTTTTTACTGATAGTATGGTGCTTTATGGATGTAGGTTTCATCAGATGTTGTTCGGTAACTCAACTCACACTTCTGTGCGTTAAGTTAAAAGGACAAAATGTAAGAGAGGCGTTAGATTTCTAAAAATCATAACAGAAACTTCATTGTATGTCTGACTAGTCGACTGGAGATACCATTCGTATAAGCAAAGCGTTGAACACCACATGAAAACGTCGAAGTCATGATAAAAACTTTCCACCAAATTTACATTCTCTGAAAATTTGAAGCTCCTTTTAAATTTTGCTTTATACTCCATACACAATTCGTAAATTTATTAGAAAGTTAATACACTTTTACATCTTTTCAGTGTATTATTCATGTCATGGAATTAGAAGACCACCACTCACGCATGAAATCCTGAAAACTAGGCTGAAATGATGTTTGTGCTTGCCAGTATGGGGGTACCAGAGTCGAGTGGGAGGAGTATTTGCCTTTAATGACGTCACACATCCGGCCATCCTAGAATAGACCACTTAAGGGCCTCTTCTGTGGCAAGCAGGTACCTGATAAGTTGCAGGCTCCATCGTGCAGGATCCGGCAGTATAATTTCTGCACGAAGGCAAAACTGGCAGACACATCTCACACAATCATCAGCTTGTAACTCACGATTCTGTCGGAAATCCTGAAATTATTTTAATAGAACGTCATTTTGCGGCGGAAAATTTAGATAACAGCTGAGGCTTTCGACGGCTAATTACAATTTATATTTCTCTAGCAATAGATGCCTAAAACAAATCCTTATGGGTTCTGCTGTTATGTCATAGTCGGTTTATGGAACCATGATGTGAAGGATAACAGCTTACGTAAGTGAGACAGAGTGTTCTCTGCCGTACTATGTGATTCACAATTCTCGTATCAGAATGTGAAAACATTTAATTTTTCTTCTTTATAACCTCTGAACACAAACCTCCATGCTTACAGGCACCGAGTGGACTGCCAGTGGTTCTATTGAAACTGGTACTGTACACTCTAATTACAAATTACAAAATCTCAATAGTCGCAAACCATTGCAAGAATTTGCATGTGCGAAAAAAATTGGGCGTATTCGCATTAATGTTATCCGTTACAGCCAATTTTTCTAGGCTTCGCGTGTAAGATGAAATGTATTCTTGGTCGTTTTGAATATGGAGACCTACGTTTCGCGACAAGTGCCAGTGAGCCGTAGGGACCTTGGTTTGGTCTCGAACCGGCACACAGTTTCAACATATCACATACAGTTATTATGATACGTTTAAAATGTATTATGAACTGTTGTACATTAGTTACTTCACTAATAAACTAATTACTAACCCTTTCACTACTGAGTGCGCTGCTGATGATTCGATAGTGCTTGTAGAATACCTTTCTTGTAGCAGCAGTGCATTTTCCCCGTCTGATTGACGACCTCCTCATGCTTTCTTTCTTGGTGGTATGTCTCTAACATCTGGCGAATGAGGCTGAGATGAAATCTGGTAAGTGAAGTATTCTTTCCGGTATGAACCTTGTAAATAACCTAAGAGTTCAACATGCACATGCCTAAGGAGAGAAGGAAGATTTTTTTTGCTTCGTTTCAATGTGTCGCGAACATATTTAGTTGAGCTAAGTAGCATGTTGTATTTGTCCACTGCACCCACAGAATCGTTGTATTCAACACACAATCACATCTGATTTCATTGCAGCTGTATGAGGTATCGTCGACATACATACTGTACGTCTCTTTCGTCATACCACTTCAAAGCCACCATAGTATCGCTTGATCTAAATTCCATCTCACATCTTCGCAGTTCGGCTTCAAGTTTCGGCGGCGAAAGTTCATGCGAACTATACCTACGGTATTTTCTTCTTTCATGCAAGTAAGGGAAGCGAGATGTGTTCCAGTTGTCGATATACAGCAAGTATTTCGTTGTTGTTGTTGTTCTAGTGGTCTTCAGTCCAAAGGCTGGTTTGATGCAGCTCGCCATGCTACTCTAAATGTGTGATATCTTATGGGACTTAACTGCTAAGGTCATCGGTCCATGCTACTCTATCCCGAGCAAGCCTCTTCGTCTCCGAGTAATTACTGCAACCTGCATGCTTCTGAATCTGTTTAATGTGTTCATTTCTTGGTCTCCCTCTGCAATTTTTGTCCCCTACGCTTCCTTCTGGTACTAAATTGGTGATCTCTTGATGCCTCAGAATGTGTCCTACCAACCGATCCCTTCTTCTAGTCAGGTTGTATCAAGAATTTTTCTTCTCCCCAATTCTATTCAATACCTCCTCATTAGTTATGTGATCTACCCATCTAATCTTCAGCATTCTTCTGTAGCACCACATTTCGAAAGCTTCTATTCTCTTCTTGTCTAAACTATTTATCGTCCACATTTCACATCCATACATGGATACATTCCATACAAATACTTTCAGAAAGGACTTCTTGACACTTAAATCCATACTCGATGTTAGCAAATTTCTCTTTCTGAGAAACGCTTTTCTTGCATTGCCAGTCTATGGTTTATACCCTACCTACTTCGACTATCATCAGTTATTTTGCTTCCCAAATCACCAAAACTCATCTACTACTTTAAACGTCTCATTTTCTAATCTAATTCCCTCAGTATCACCTGATTTAATTAGACTGCATACCATTATCCTTGTTTTGCTTTTGTTGATGTTCATCTTATATCCTCCTTTCAACACACTGTCCATTCCGTTAAACTGTTCTTCCAGATCCTATGCTGTCTCTGACGAAATTACAGTATCATCGGGAAATAAGGTTTTTATTTCGACTTCACTTCCTACTCCAAGTTTTTCTTTTGTTTCTTTTACTGCTCGCTCAATAAACAGACTGAATAATATCGGGGATAGGCTACAGCCCTCATTCCCTTCTCCACCACTGCTTCCCTTTCGTGCCCCTCGACTCGTATAACTGGCGTCTGGTATCTGTACAAATTAGCCTCTCTCTCCCTGCATTTTACGCTTGCCATCTTCAGAATTTGAAAGAAAGTATTCCAGCCAACACTGTCAAAAGCTTTCTCTAAATCTACAAATACTACAAATGTAGGTTTGCCTTTCTTTAACTTATCTTCTAGAGAAGTCGAGGGTCAGTATTGCCTCGCGTGTTCCTATATTTCTCCGGAATCCAAGCTGATCTCCCCCGAGGTTGGCTTCTACCAGTTGTTACATTTTTCTGTAAAGGATTCGTGTTAGTATTTTGCAAACGTGACTTATTAAACTGATAGTTCAGTAATTTTCACACCTGTCAGCTCCTGTTATCTTTGGTATTAGAATTATTATATTCTTCTTGAAGTCTGAGGGTATTTCTCCTGTCTCAAACATATTGCTCACCAGATGGAAGAGTTTTGTCACTGTTGGCCCTCCCAAGGCTATCAGCAGCTCTAACGGAGTGTTGTCTAATCCCGGGGCCTTGTTTCGCCATGTGTTTCATAGCGTGCATTTACTAGGAGCATCTCGAAACGTGTGTGTCCGACGTTATCACGCCAGGCACCCTCAGCTCATGTCCCATATAAAGGGTGCCTCTCCTAAGAGTCGTCAGGCGCGTTTCCTCCGGTGTTTTGGCAGATATTTGACACTTTGTTTTTGCGTTTGTAGCTGCAGTTAGCCCAAGCAATTATTGATGGTCGCGTCTTTCACGCGACTCTCATTGTCAACAGAAAGCGTCGGTTTGTTTCCCATTAGAAACAATTATTTTTACCAGAATGAGATTTTTCACTCTGCAGCGGAGTGTGCGCTGATATGAAACTTCCTGGAAGATTAAAACTGTGTGCCGAACCAAGACTCGAACTAGGGAACTTTGCTCTACCAACTGAGCTACCCAAGCACGACTCACGCCCCGTCCTCACAGCTTTACTTCTGCCAGTAGAGCACTTGCTCGCGAAAGGCAAAGGTCCCGAGTTCGAGTCCCGGTCCGGCACACAGTTTTAATCTGCCAGGAAGTTTCATATCAGCGCACACTCCGCTGCAGAGTGAAAATCTCATTCTGGAAACATCCCCCAGGCTGTGGCAAAGCTATGTCTCTCTTTCTTTCAGGATTGCTAGTTCTGCAAGGTTCGCAGGAGAGCTTCTGTAAAATTTGGAAGCTAGGAGACGAGGTACTGGCAGAAGTAAAGCTGAGAGGGCGGGGCATGAGTCGTGCTTAGGTAGCTCAGTAGCCGGCGCGGTTGCTCAGCGTGTTCGACCAGAGGGTTAGCTGCCCTCTGTAATAAAAAAATCTGAGTTAATTGATCAACGACAAACTGAAATGGGCATCTTGCGACGTCCGCCCCGAGCAGATGCAACGAACTGAAAAAAAAAAAAAAAATGGTAGAGCACTTGCCCGCGAAGGGCAAAGGTCGCGAGTTCGAGTCTCGGTCCGGCACACAGTTTTAATCTGCCAGGAAGTTTCAATTATTTTTACATCGGAATTTTATAGACCCGTTCGACCGAGTGATCCCCTGTTAGTGTAGTGCGATATTTGTTTTATCGATATGTCTTAACAAGGACTATAAGACATGAAAATAAACAGCAATCGAGTACGACATAGTAGCGCTGGATGCTTAACGGTAGCACTCAGCATGGCCAGGGCGGTGGTGCTGCTGCTGCTGGATTACTGGTTACTCTTCGTATGTTACTTTCCCTTTTAATACATATCGATAGAACTAATGTCGGACCTAACTAATCTGGGACCGCTCTATGGAATAGGCACGTGAAATTTCGCTTTAAATATCATGTTGTTTGTAATGAGAAAGAAAGAGACGCTTATCGTCGACATTCGGCTGCGCATGAAAGACATATGAGCACTTTTTGTTTGCGCTAACACAGCTACACAATTAAAAACCTAAATCGCAATTATCTGCTGAAACACGTTGACCTTGGGAAGCACATCAAATAGAGCATGTTTTGTATATGAACAGTTCAATTAAAATTAGCTTCGTCACGTTCAGAAATATACAGGATGTTAAAAAAGTTACGGCCAAACTTTCAGGAAACATTCCTCACACACAAATAAAGAAAAGATGTTATGTGGACATGTGTCCGGAAACGCTTAATTTACATGTCAGAGTTCATTTTAGTTTCGTCAGTATGTACTGTACTTCCTCGATTCACCGCCAGTTGGCCCAATTGAAGGAAGGTAATGTCGACTTCGGTGCTTGTGTTGACATGCGACTCATTGCTCTACAGTACTAGCATCAAGCACATCAGTACGTAGCATCAACAGGTTAGTGTTCATGACGAACGTGGTTTTGCAGTCAGTGCAATGTTTACAAATTCGGAGTTGGCAGATGCCCATTTGATGTATGTATTAGCACGGGGCAATAGCCGTGGCGCGGTACGTTTGTATCGAGACAGATTTCCAGAACGAAGGTGTCCCGACAGGAAGACGTTCGAAGCAATTGATCGGCGTCTTAGGGAGCACGGAACATTCCAGCCTATGACTCGCGACTGGGGAAGACCTAGAACGACAAGGACACCTGCAATGGACGAGGCAATTCTTCTCGCAGTTGACGATAACCCTAATGTCAGCGTCAGAGAAGTTGCTGCTGTACAAGGCAACGTTGACCACGTCACTGTATGGAGAGTGCTACGGGAGAACCAGTTGTTTCCGTACCATGCACAGCGTGTGCAGGCACTATCAGCAGCTGATTGGCCTCCACGGGTACACTTCTGCGAATGGTTCATCCAACAATGTGTCAATCCTCATTTCAGTGCAAATGTTCTCTTTACGGATGAGGCTTCATTCCAACGTGATCAAATTGTAATTTTCACAATCAACATGTGTGGGCTGGCGAGAATCCGCACGCAATTGTGCAATCACGTCATCAACACAGATTTTCTGTGAACGTTTGGGCAGGCATTGTTGGTGATGTCTTGATTGGGCCCCATGTTCTTCCACCTACGCTCAATGTAGCACGTTATCATGATTTCATACTGGATACTCTACCTGTGCTGCTAGAACATGTGCCTTTACAAGTACGACATAACATGTGGTTCATGCACGATGGAGCTCCTGCACATTTCAGTCGAAGTGTTCGTACCCTTCTCAACAACAGATTCGGTGACCGATGGATCGGTAGAGGCGGACCAATTCCATGGCCTCCACGCTGTCCTGACCTCAACCCTCTTAACTTTCATTTATGAAGGCATTTGAAAGCTGTTGTCTACGCAACCCCGATACCAAATGTAGAGACTCTTCGTGCTCGTATTGTGGACGGGTGTGATACAATACGCCATTCTCCAGGGCTGCATCAGCGCATCAGGGATTCCATGCGACGGAGGGTGGATGCATGTATCCTCGCTAACGGAGGACATTTTGAACATTTCCTGTAACAAAGTGTTTGAAGTCACGCTGGTACGTTCTGTTGCTGTGTGTTTCCATTCCATGATTAATGTGATTTGAAAAGAAGTAATAAAATGAGCTCTAACATGGAAAGTAAGCGTTTCCGGACACATGTCCACATAACATATTTTCTTTCTTTGTGCGTGAGGAATGTTTCCTGAAAGTTTGGCCGTACCTTTTTATAACACCCTGTAGATACATCCTCATATCACACTAGGTGCACAGTCGACTGTGTCGAAATGTTGCTTGTAGCTTAACATGTGCTGGGAGTGCGTACACTGCCTGGTTCATCAGACTTTTTCTTTCTTTGCCTACAAACACATACAGGAACCTAACTGCTAGACTGATAAAACTGTTTTGATTGTGCTAGTATTTAGAGCTTCACCACATAGGTTTCTGGCAAGTGTGTTCAACAGTCGAATGTTACTTTCGCATGCAGTAGTGTTAATCTATACTGACTACAGCTTGAAGCTAGAATCAGTGAACTCCTTTTGTTACGAAATTACCTCAACGGATTTAGCTAACCCTTTACTAATTAATAAAGAAATGTACAGAATTGGTAACCAAACCCAAAGGTATTTAGTCCGATAGACTTGGTATCAATGTACACCTTTAATACACGAAAAAATTTCTGTGTAGATGTGAAGATGACAGCCGTGGGAGTGAAACAGATCTCAGTATTTCGATAACTCACTGCATTCCTTTCAGACTAAATAAAAAGACACATTAAGACAACGGAGTTAATTAAAAATAAAAATATACTCTAAAAGAATATATGGCAGTTCGCCTTTCGCCGTGTGAAATGAAGCTACGAGTATATCAACGCCTTCGTTATACTTAAACGGCTCGCGTTGCTCTGAATTTTTCGCGTTATTCCCTAGATAGTGTGTCAAGATATTTGTAAATCTGTCGAGTCGTATTGAAAAATAAATGCAATAGGACCCGGGAAGTCAATGAATCATTATTGCGACGAGATTCAGATTTGCACAATTACACCACCTCATACCAATTTTCATAAAGATGCAGGTATGGATTCAGTGGATATGATAAACGTTAATAACAAAAATGACCTTTTACGATCTTCAGTTTCATTCTGTTCCACGCCAGGTACAGGAAAGTATGCTGCCTGAGGAACAGCAGACTACGATAGTTGAGTGACCTGGCAGAAGACGGCGCTTCCCTTGTACTGCAGGGAGGGGTGGCCGGCGTTCCCGGCACCTGCGGGCCCTCACGTGGGGTCGGTGTTTACAGGCTGTGTTTGTAGCCGGCGCTTCCGAGGAACGCGTGGGCGCGTCCACCGTCACGTGCCGCTTTATGGCTGCAGTCACGACATCTGAGGCGGCGCCGCCCGTGGCGGCCGTCCTTAAGAAAGGACCGCACATGTCTCACTCACGTGTGCGTGTCTGCCCCCCACGTGCCTCCTTACGATGAGAAGGCATTTTTGCTTTTACGAAATGCTGATCATATCATTCTTCTTCCTCTCTAAAGGTAACGCAATGCGATAATATTTCTTTCACAAGGACCCGCAATCAAGGACCTAACAAATAATTAGTCATAATGCTTTACTGGACATTCTTTCTACTCAACTGTTAGTCTCAAGAGGCTTGAGTGCAATAAGCATTTTATAAAAGAGAAAAAGGGTACTTTCTTATCAGGTAGTTTAAATAAGCCGAAGAAGAATCAGCCATTAGTATAAATTCAGTTCGGGACGAGACTTCACAGGTTAGCAGTATTATTCAAGGGTGTCCACTTACAAAAGCTGTAAAATACACTAGCCAGAAAATCCCGAGAGAAAGATCTCTTAAGGTTTTACGCGCAGCTCATATACCGGTCAGTTTATATTCTATGGCAGCACATCGAAATGGGTTCTCCTGTACCGGACTCTTTTGCCACGCGGACGATACACTTTCGATCCTACATTCTAGTGACTTTTTATTCTGTCGTTTTAAACTGTTTTAAAATTAACAGATTTTAAACGAAGTTAATGATTTAAAATATCATCAGTTAAATCATAAAGAATTTTATTTTATTCCCGTGAACACTGCATAAAAGCCGGCCTGTGTGACCGAGCGATTCTAGGCGCTTCAGTCTGGAACTGCGCGACGGCTACGATCGCAGGTTCGAATCCTGCCTCGGGCATGGATGTGTGTGATGTCCTTAGGTTACTTAGGTTTAAGTTCTAGGAGACTGATGACCTCAGATGTTAAGTCCCATAGTTCAAAAATGGCTCTGAGCACTATGGGACTTAACATCTGAGGTCATCAATCCCCTAGACAGAACTGCTTAAACCTAACTAACCTAAGGACATCACACACATCCATGCCCGAAGCAGGATTCGAACCTGCCACCGTAGCAGCAGCGCGGTGCCGGACTGGAGCGCCTAGAACCGCTCGGCCACCGAGGCTGGCTAAGTCCCATAGTGCTCAGAGCCGTTTGAACCATTTGAACTGCATAAAAATGCAGTAAATGATGGATCTAACTGTCTTCGTCCTTCATAAATTGTGCAAAAGCCAAAATATATATTTTTCCATCTTTTTATAACAGTTATCATTCCGGTACTAGTACATAAATCACAAAATTGATCAATAAAGAGGATGTTGCAAAAATTTTTATGTAAATAAAACCCTAGCAGAAAATTTGTTACAGTGGTAAAGCTTTAGTTACCTCGATTAAAAATGCATTTCAAATTATTCAACTTTTTAAAAAGAAAATACAAATCTTAATTCCCCGTTTTTGCTTATTCGCTGTTAATAGTCATTTCAAAAATAAAATAAAATTCTTTGTCATTCAATTGATAATAGTTTAGGTAATTACCTTTCTTTAAAAGTTGTCATAGTTTTCAAAACAACTTCAAAGAATACAATAAACATTTACCTGTAGGAAGAAGCGAACCGGGATCGCTCGCGTGGTAAGTAACTGTGCTATAGACGCACCAATTTCGCTGTGCTGCCATAGCCCGTAAGTTGACCGGTTTATGAGCTGCTCGTAAAAATTTAGAGTCTTTTTCTCGGTATCTTCTGGCTAGTGCACTGTACAACTTTTGTGGGTGGACACCCTTGAGGTATAATTCTAACCTGCGAAGTCTCATCCCGAACTGAATTTCCGAAACCTCTTGTTAGTGCGAAAGGCACACATTAGAATAAGGTCCCGACCCGCCAGACACAATCGGGCAGTACGATTCATCAAGGAAAAGTAACAGATTCCTGTATATTTTTCGAAATGTTGTGAAAGACGTAATTCGAAAGTTTTAGAGAGAAAATAAAAGCTGCCTCCCTACTAACGCAGAAACTACCGTTCAGGAATCTAAGCGGGCTTTGAACACACCACAAGTTTTGCATCACAGCTTCAGCACCTGTGTTTTTCAAAATAATTTCTCCCTAAATGTAACCGGCCTCTGCATTGTAAGGAACCAATCACTACACCAGCATGCTTTACCAGTTGTTTTGTGAGTTATTCATTTTTAAACTACTTAAAAATAACGTTGCAGAATCCTTAAGACGTGCACAGTTTGAGAGTTAAAGTGAAGAACCGTTTCTTAATATTCTCCTGTCCGCAGGAAACCGTTACGTACAGCCTGCCAACTGTAACATTAAAAACTGCACCCGCAGTGCTGTTCATTAGTGTGCGCTGTGCTCCCAGTCACGAATGGCACAGTGCGTCTAGTGTACGCTGTCTTGTATATCGTGCTTAGACCGCACCTACTTTAGAATAACATTTTATGGCAACAAGAGTTGTCAGCACGGGAAGTTATCCTCTGAACTGGTGCCCACGAAAGTGACGTCATTCCAATTGTTAACTGTCATCGTGAGAAACAAACCATTGCATATCTTGCTGGTTGTAGTCAACCGTCGTCAACTACACCAGTCGAAGACAGCTAATCACAAATTGTTGCATAGCAGAATGTTAATTAAGTGCAGTCTTTTTTTTTTTTTTAGCCAGCTGGGACAATGCTAAGTGGAGCGAGCTCGTCGAGCACGTAACGGTGGCGTATGTCAACACCCGGAAGATCTGAAGTAAAAACCAATAGTTTACTGTCTCACAGTGTGCGAGAGAGAACTTCAGGAACACTTGATTCAGCGCTTAGACGGAAGTGCAGAGAAGACACAATGCTCTTCTCTAGCGGAACTAGGTGTAGTAACTTGACCTGCGGATGATACAAGAACGCCTTTCAGACTTCAAACTTTGTTTAAAGTATAGCTTTGAAGCTCTGAAGTTAAACATTAGGATAGCAAAGAGGGAAGATAGGTTCAGAAAACGGGAGCACATTTGGTCGCCAGTATGGAGGGAATCATGTCATCGACTGCTATAAAATCGCCGCCTTCCATCCACTTACTGTCAGAGTCTAGCCACTCCATCTGCATCATTGATATGGATGGAAGGTCAGCTTCACTAGTTGGAGGATGCCTAGAGGAATACGACGAAGTGTCTCCAGACGCTGATCGCTTGGGGTCCACTGCTACAACTCTTCAGCCATCCGGTTGTGGAGGGAACCGCAACACTCCAAAACGCCGCTCACACCTGTGACTATCCAAAGAGCCGGCCAGAGTGGCCGAGCGGTTCTAGGCGCTACAGTCTGGAACCGCGCGACCACTATTGTCGCAAGTTCGAATCCTGCCTCGGGCATGGATGTGTGTGATGTCCTTAGATTAGTTAGGTTTAAGTAGTTCTAAGTTCTAGGGGACTGATGACCTCAGAAGTTAAGACCCGTAGTGCTCAGAGCCATTTGAACCTATCCGAAGACGAGGGCCAGAACAAACTTCCATGGATGAAGAACCGATCTGCCTGTTAAATTTTGCTGTTAAATTGGGAGCAGCCAACGACCTTGCCTCAGTGGTAACACCGGTTCCCCTCCGATCACCGAAGTTAAGCGCTGCCGTGCTCGGCTAGGACGTGGATGGGTGACTATCCGGTTTGCCGAGCGCTATTGGCAAGCGGGGTGCACTCATCCCTTGTGAGGCACTAAGGAGCTAGTTGACTGAGAAGTAGAGACTCCGGTCTCGTAAACTGACATGCGGCCGGGAGAGCGGTGCGTTGAACACATGCCCCTCCAAATCCGCATCTAGTGACACCTGTGGCCTAAGGATGACACGGCGGCCGTTCGGTACTGTTGGGCCTTCATGGCGTGTTCGGGCGGAGTTTAATTTTAGTTTAGGTGGGAGCAGGGCGCCTGAGCAGCCATCCCTGGACTGTAAAAGTGCCGCGTTACTGGCTGCATTCTGGAACCTCTCCTCGGGCTGTCCTTGTATTGCTGCTGGGTCTACCGCCTACACGCCATCTCAACAACCGGCAACAGGGGCACGCATGTTTCTGGGGCCTAGCCTGTGCGCAGCTTCACTCAGCGAGAGCGCTGAGGCTCTGACAGACGCCCACAGCCACGCCAGGCTGCAGCTCGGCGCCGGCCGCTGGCTGCCGTACCCTCCTACGAGGGGACCCCAGTACTGACCTTGGCAATGCGAGGGGCCTGCGCCAGCCAACAGCAAAGCTGGCTCAGCAAGGGCACTGCCAGGTCGCACTGGGAACATAGAGTGATTGTAAAACTCTCAGCAATAAGTGACTGTTAACTGAATGACAACACATTTACACCCAGTGCTACACAAAACTCTACCGCCGCATCTTTGCTCTACTATCCTACACCCGTATAAGATATACGATGTCTGATACCTAAAGATGTTCGTAGAAGAGTGTAGAAACAGCATAACTTGTCATACCGGGTGATCAAAAAGTCATTATGAATTTGAAAACTGAATAAATCACGGAATAATGTAGATAGAGAGGTAAAAATTGACACACATGCTTGGAATGACATGGGGTTTTATTAGAACCAAAAAAATACAAACGTTCAAAAAATGTCCGACAGATGGCGCTTCATCTGATCAGAATAGCAATAATTAGCATAACAAAGTAAGACAAAGTAAAAATGATGTTTTTTACAGGAAATGGTCAATATGTCCACCATCATTCCTCAACAATACCTGTAGTCGAAGAATAATGTTGTGAACAGCACTGTAAAGCACTGTAAAGCATGTCCGCAGTTATTGTGAGGCATTGGCGTCGGATGTTGTCTTTCAGCATCCCTAGAGATGTCGGTCGATCACGATACACTTGCGACTTCAGGTAACCCCAAAGCCAATAATCGTACGGACTGAGGTCTGGGGACCTGGGAGGCCAAGCATGACGAAAGCGGAAGCTGAACACACGATCATCACCAAACGACGAGCGCAAGAGATCTTTCACGCGTCTAGCAATATGGGGTGTTTTTTTTTTGTTCTAATAAAACCCCATGTCATTCTAAGCATGTGCGTCAATTTTTACCTCTCTGTCTACATTATTCCGTGGTTTATTCAGTTTTTAAATTTATAGTGGCTTTTTGATCACCCGGTATATTAGTTCTGTGCTGGACCTTCTAAAATGGTATTTAGTTCACTTCACACATAGTGAACTGTTAAGAGATATTTTATTAATAACGATTACGTATGTAGAAACTAATTTTTCATAGTATTACCGATACTTTGATCAAAACATCCGTCATTATAATGAACGTCAATGTTATAATTGTCTCCACCCTCTGTAACTACTCATACATCATCTTACTCTGCCACACGTTTGTAGAAAGGTATTTGGTTTAGTTGACAGAACATTGCAGAAAGTAGGGGTACTAAACCATTTTTCTTTGCCTGTTGCAGATGACTACTATTGGGTAAATCCTTTACTTGAAGCAAAATACGATCGTAGCCTACCTCTCTTCGGATTATTTTGTGTTCGCACGCTGGTGTCATTGCGTATGAAGTATGCTAATCAATCAGTGGTGATGTATGATGAATAGTGAGACGTTTAACTTCATTAATTTGAAAGGTTTTTGATTTTTGAACCGACATTCGACTGAGTTCTTGCCTACTGAGCCAGGAAAAATCAAAATTCAGGAAGGAAAGTGTTCCTACTGCCTCAAGTACACTGCCATATACTTCTGGGAGCATTACAGTTTCAAGTTTTCGGAATTTCTTTTCTACAATACTATCTGCAGGCAAGTATTGATGACATACACATGGGAAGAAACACTCAATCTTAAATCCACATTGTGATGTAATCTTACAAAACAGAAATAAAATACAATTATTTTTGTTTTGAGGTGTACAACTGTCAGTAAACAATCGAATACACTCAATATTATTCGCATCACAGTATGGTTTTAAGACTGACTTGAAAAATGCCACAGACATGAACTAATTTCATCGGGACCCCCACCAACTTCTCTCTCAAGCCACCTATAAATACTGTGTCCTGTTTGGTGAAACAATTTTGCTGTTCACCTGAATAACTAGTCTCAAAACATGACACCATAATTGTCGTGAGTAATACGCTCTATTCATTTGTGTCTTTCGTAAAGGCTGATTCTGCATCAAATCAAAGTTGAGCGTTAAACTGCCATTTGGAAATTTATCAAGGTTCTTAAAACAAGCTTTTAGTTTATGGAAAAGCCTTTCCACAACAAGATGTTTGTTGATATCCTCATCAGGAGCTGCTTTAAAAAATAACTTTGAATGCTAGGGAGTCACTGCAGGTGTCCTGTTTTATGGTGCCAAACCTCAGACGGAATTTTATGATAAAAAATTAAATAAAATGAAAGGAAAGGTAACTAAAAATTTCCTTTTATTCTGCAGCAATCTTAACAAAAAATTTTACATGTAATATGAATCTAACTTTTTACTGTCAAGTCATACTATCATTTCTACTAGATGATTAATTTATTACTCATCTTATTATACTTCGCGTAAGTAGATTGTGTTGAAGTTGTACTGCTAACTGCTCTCTCCTCGCAAGATAAATTCCACATCCTATGTATGGCACATTCTGAAGGCAAGTATTTTCTTAATGGTGTCTTTTTTCTCCCCTAGTGCCATTCTCTGCTTTTAAACCTTGTTACGTGAGCTATTATTTCAGGCTGCAGTTTCTTCATATCGTCACCACGCTTTGCACCACCTCTTGTTTCAGAAACTGCGCCCACTATTCATTTTCTCGCCAGCAGCATTCTCAACCTTCCTCCACTCAATATTGAAAACACTTTGGAATGTAGTTCTACGAACAGGGACCTTCCCCTGATGAGCCGTTTGTATACTATAACTTATAGTGTTCTCTTTGCTTGAACATTCTATGTGATCGTCATTAGGCCTTCTTCTTTTAGGACAGTTCATATCAGTGTACCCTATTAAAGAGTTTCTCTGACTCACGACAACTGTATTGTTCTAATATCTGTTATTTTCAAGTATCATATCATCTTCTGATACGAATAATGCGCTGAAAAAGCTATCAGTACGTTTATACTGATCCGAGGTTTTGCGCTTGCAGCAGTATTGTTTTTCGTGTTTCAACACGTTCCGCCACGACGTATTTACAGATATTTTACGTTTCTTTGACTTTTCTCTAAATTCAGTCACATCGGCATATTCGTCGGACATATCAACTGTTCACTATACACAATCATAACAGAAAGCACAAGCATTTTAGATAAAAAGACACAATGACAAGCTGAAGGCAACCATTACCGAAACTGTAATCACATGATCACACAGACAAACTATATTGTCTCACTGCGTTTGTGACGTCACAGCACCCAGCGAGATCACTTCAAGAGTATTTGTACTTCTTTCTATGAACGTTAAAAGGGATTTGGTATGATTTTGTGTAAAATGCTGGATTTTATGGCTTCTATTAAAGAGATTTTCTTCTTTCTGCAAGAAAATATTCACTTTTTAGCCCCAGTAACCTCTTAGGCAGGGGCTGCCATCTCTAAATGATTATATTGAATGTTTTGAATTTGGTATCTTTTGGAAACAAGCTCCATAAATTAATATAACCTTGACTTTAAATAAATTGCCTGACAAAAAATGTAAAGCATACAGAAGGGGAGGAGCAAATGAAATGAAACTTTAAAGGTTGTCTACGTATGTGTTGTTATTTCAATGATTATCAAATCAAGTCAAATTCACGAAGAACTCGGCAGTATGAGGTCACTTACCAGTACACTGTTGCACCGCCTCTGGTCTCGACACATGCACTAATTCCTATGGGAAGGGCGTCATAAAGCCAATTTATGCCCTCCATAGGCACGGTGACCCACAGTTGTTGTAACTGGTCCTCCTGGTCACAGATAAACTTTCCATGTGTGGACAAGAATTCTCCTGTCGAAAAATTCCACCACGATATTGTCGCATGAGACTAAGACTATATGACTACGTCATACTACACAGTATATCAAGTATGGTTTACACATGAAAATTATTGTGGCTACAGGAAATTTTTTTGCTCTCCTCAAAGATTGGTCCATTTGGATTTGGTACTTTCTGAAAACAAGCTCCACATATGTAATTTAAAGCGAATATTATTAACTAATATGAAAAATTAGATTTTATTATAGTTTTACTCTTTTTTCAATGCAAAATTAGTCCTTTTGTGGCGGTGAGGAGAGTGGGTTTGGGGGAGTGGAGCATCTTGGTGATTTTACTCGACTGTCAATTCATCATTTATTAGTAAACATTTCACTACTTGTAAGGAACATTTCACCATAGACGACCGTAAAACAACTGTCAACAAAAAACAAATTTTTCGCCTTACAACTAGTAATAAAATATATTTTGCTGTAAACTTTCAAGCACATTATGAAAAACGATACTCCGCCAGATATTAACGCAATTGTTCGCAAAAACCGATAACAGAACTGATAAATAATTTGACAACAAAGAATGTTACTACAAATATTTAAAGTTACAGTAACAGCAGCTTCCCAACCAGTGGAGCTTTCTCCTTAAGAATGACGAAAGACATTTACAAGTTTAGCGATTTCTTAAACAATAAATCTTGGACATGAAACTCTCTAAAAATATGCATGACACATTAGCTTGGCACACAGAACTCCTGACAAAACGTTGGCGCAAATGCCGCAGTAACGTTACACAGTTAAATGGTGGTAACCTTATATCAATAGCTTTCACAAATATCGAACCATCCGCTACACAATATCGGCGCTACCTGCGCAATAAATATTACAAGCAGTCACATGGTGCATAGCTTTATAAATTAACCTCTCAATAAAACGTCACAGTGTCTTAGTGATGCAGTGACACAAAACACACAAAAAAACCGAACTTAACACTAATTTTACAACAGGGGACGAACGAGAAAGAATCTTGGCATTAAAAACAAGCCCCTCACTTTTACTAGAGACCAATTCACTAACATACGGAAGCTCATCTGAGGAGGCAGTCTTAAATGAACCCAGTAGAAGACATAGACATGACGAACCACAATGACAATCAAAACAACGCCACTCATACACTGATGAACCACAATGTCTGCTAAGCGATGCCAGCCGAATTCACCGAAATACATATCAACGATAATGTCTGCCAAACAACGTTGCTTAAGCGCTAAGGAATCACGCTCTCCGTACCCACTAGACTGCTGTACCCTCACACATCTATAAAGAGGAAAACAGATTAAATAGCCTCTGTCAGAACAGAACACACGGTGAAGCTCTGTGCTCAGTCAAAAATGGTTCAAATGGCTCTGGGCACTATGGGACTTAACTTCTCAGGTCATCAGTCCCCTAGAACTTAGAACTATTTAAACCAAACTAACCTAAGGACATGACAAACATCCATGCGCGAGGCAGGATTCGAACCTGCGATCGTAGCGGTCGCGCGGTTCCAGATTTTAGCGCCTAGAACCGCTTGGCCACTCCGGCCGGCTGTGCGCAGTCAATAGTTTAAATTCCGACGACCACTGGCACGGCGGCTATTTATCGTCTTGCGGGCACAGCTGAGAGCCACGCTAGCAGAGCCACGTCACCGCATCCATCGTTATCAGAACGCCACAGCACAGCATCCACCAGGACACTATGCTCCTTACACGGTAGTGAAAAAGGGAAACAGACGGACGGCTTGCACCTGCTGCCCATAGCTATCCACTTCCTTCTCCCCAGGCAGACTCGTTGCCTAGAATCTGCATCATTTGACGCTGCTTCAATCGTCTATAGCTGACCCTAGTCAAACAGTACTCACAGCAAGGCTTCTCTGGTCGGTAAGTAGAGACGTTCCTGGAAAGGCTCACCTTTAATGACTCAAAAACTATCCCATTTCGTTTTTTTTTGTCTAAAGGAGTTCTGTCGAATTATTTCAGCAGTGCAGGAGCGCTACACATTTGATGACATAAGATCCTCCCATAGCTTCAGGACGGTTAACCAGAATGTGAAAGTACTCCAGAGAAAGGAGTGCTTGAGCATGCAGCGATATTGCGTGAAGGAGGCTAACTTCGACCCCACTATACGGACACAGGGGTATAAAAATATGGAAATACGGCAGGAAATACATGCTTGGATATGAAGACGCTAGTCAAACCTGCAGTTTGCAGTGAGGTATTTGACCACGAACGGCAGCTGTGCAATGTCCACAACATTTTACAAGTGCCATCGTGGTCGGAACAGTGTTCTGTGTAACTGTGAGTAACCAAGGTAGCCAAAGTGTTTGGTGTTTCAAGAGGCACAATATCTAAGTTATGTATTCCTTACAGGGTATATGGAAAATCATCATCCGCTAAGTCATAACACAGGCGAAAGAACGTGTTGAGTAATCATGACGGACGGACACTGAATAGGATTGCGACAAAACATAAGAGGACGATAGCTCCAAAATAACTGCATAACTGAATATTGCACTCGCGAAATCTGTCAGAAACAAAACACTAAGGGAGCTCCACAAGCTGCGTATTGCAGGGCGATCTGGAAAATCCAGACCCACTCATCGGTGATGCAAATGCCCGTAACAGGAAAATGTGGCGCCGAAGCAATAAAACCTCAAGTATGGAGCAATGGAAGAACGTTAATAGATCGGATGAATCTTCTTTCACACTGTTTTCAATTTCTGGACTAGATTACATCTCCGCATGCAACAGGTAACGAGTGGATTGAGTAGCTCGTAAACTGTTATTGCCGGTCCCAAGCCCGGAAAAAGGAGGAGGGTTGGCGTCAGGAAGGGCATCCGGCCAGAAAAAACCCTGCCAAAACGAAAACAGTGATTGATACTTCTCAAAGTAAATGTTCCGTAGTAATAGGCTCCCAATCGGATCTCAGGTGGAGACGTTTTATGAATAACCCAACAGAAGAAGAGGGTGCGAAGGAAGGAATGAAGTGCAAAATCAGAGTCGGAACTTTAAACATTGGAACATTAAAGGGAAAGAGTCGAGAGATTTTAGACATGGTGCAAAGAAGGAAGCTAAATATCCTGTGCTTGCAAGAGACCAGGTGGAAGGGAGACAAATCCAAACTATTGGCAGAAGGATACAAGTTGTTCTATAGCAGTGCAGAAAAGGGGTCCAGAAATGGAGTATGGATTATTGTGGATAAAGATCTGAAAGAGGAAGTCTGTGGAGTGGACAGAATCAATGACAGAATCATGAGCGCCCGCATCTCGTGGTCGTGCGGTAGCGTTCTCGCTTCCCACGCCCGGGTTCCCGGGTTCGATTCCCGGCGGGGTCAGGGATTTTCTCTGCCTCGTGATGGCTGGGTGTTGTGTGCTGTCCTTAGGTTAGTTAGGTTTAAGTAGTTCTAAGTTCTAGGGGACTGATGACCATAGATGTTAAGTCCCATAGTGCTCAGAGCCATTTGAACCATTTTGAATCATGAGCGTAAAACTTACTATCGGAAGAGACGTCATCACAGTTCTAAGTGTGTATGCACCCCAGACAGGGTGTTCGGAGGAAGAGAAGGACGAATTTTGGAAAATCCTAGATGGAGTAACAATGGAAATACCAGACAATGAAAGGGTGATAATTGGGGGAGATTTAAATGGACATGTTGGTGAGAGGAGGAGTGGCGAAGACACAGAATTCATGGTGGATGGAGCTTTGGAGAAGGAAATGCAGCAGGGCACAATATTGCAAAATACGCTTAATCTTTTGACCTAATGATTGCCAATACCTACGTCAATCGTAGAAGAGAACAACTTATAACGCACAGGAGTGGAGACCATGAGAGTCAGATAGACTACTTGTTGTCCAGAAGCAAACACATGAAGGAAATAAAGAATACCAAGCTTATATACAGTGAAAGTGTGGCTGCGCAACACAAACTCGTAGTGGCCGATTATGAAATGGTAGTGGAGAAAAGACGTAAATGTATCAAGCGAGGAGAACAAAGAATAAAGTGATGGAAACTGAAAGAAGAGGTGTTGCGAGAAGCCGGCCGGGGTGGCCGAGTGGTTGTAGGCGCTACATTCTGGAACCGCGCGACTGCTACGGTCGCAGGTTCGAATCCTGAATCGGGCATGGATGTGTGTGATGTCCTTAGGTTAGTTATGTTTAAGTAGTTCTAAGTTCTAGAGGACTGATGACCTTAGAAGTTAAGTCCCATAGCGCTCAGAGCCATTTGAACCACTTTGTTGCGAGATAAATTCAAGGAAACAGTATTAAGAGAAGTGAAATTACCAGAGGATGTACAGGAGTGGTGGAGCTATAATAGCAATGTAATTACAAAAGCTGGAAAAGACTTACTGGGTGTAACAACAGAAAAGGCACCACCAGAAGATAAGGAGGCATGGTGGTGGAATGAGGAGGTTCAGGGAGCGACAAAAGTGAAGTAGGGGCAAAAAAACAAAGGGACTTAACAGGAAGACAAGAGGATAGGGAACCTACAAGACTGCAAAAAAGGTGGCAAAAAGAGCAGTGGCAAAAGCAAAGACCGAGGCAATGGAAGAGGTGTATGAAGAACTGGAAAGAAGTCAGGACGGCAGGCAACTCCTACGGATTGCTAAAACAAGAGAAAAGGCGACCAAGGACATAACTTCAATGAGGTAGATAAAGGATGAATCAGGTGTAGTACTACACGACCTTGAGAAAATCCTGATTAGGTGGTGGGAGTACTTTGAAAGGCTATTGAATATGGAAAATGTACGAGAGAACTATGAAGATGGAGACATAAATGAAGGAATGATTCAAAGTATAAATAGGGAAGACGTCGAATACGCAATGAAGAAAATGAAAAATGAGAAGGCCCTAGGAGCAGGCCAAATCCCAATAGCAGCATGGAAAAGTCTGGGAGAACAGGGAACTGATGTTCTCTGGGATCTAATGCAGAAGATCTGGAAAGGAGAAAGAATGCTGCATGCATGGAGCAGTGTACTGCTTTCCCATATATAAGGGGAAAGGGGATATCCAAAGCTGTGGCAATTATAGAGTTATAAAACTAATGTTCCACACAGTGAAGATCTGGGAAAGGATAATTGAAAAGAGGTTGCGTCTAGAAACTGAAGTATGTGAGGAACAGTTTGGGTTTAAGTTGGGAAGAGGAACAACCGATGCAATATTTGCAGTAAGGCAACTGATGGCAAGGCATAGGGAAGTACAAGCCGAACTGCATATGGCCTTTATCGATCTTGCGAAGGTATATGACAGAGTACCGAGGCAAGAGATATGGAGATATCTGAGAAGTAAATGCCTGCCAGAAAAATGTATCAGGGTGGTAGAAGACATTTATGAAGGTGCAATGACGCAAATCAGGAGCATTGCAGGTGCACCAAAGGCATTTCCAGTGAGAGTAGGACAACATCAGGGATCTGCTCTCAGCCCATATCTCTTTGACCTTGTATCATGGATGTACTAGTCAAAGATGTGAAAAAGACTCACCTTGGAACAAGATGTTTGCCGGTGATATTGTAATCAGCAAACCCACCCAGGAGGCACTTCAAGACAAGCTTGAAGAGTTGATAAAAGCTCTAGAGGAAAGGAGAATAAGAATTAGCAGGGTGAAAACAATATGTGTGCAAAGGATGCCAAAGACCTATATGTTAACCTACAAGGAGAACAACTGGCGCTGGTCAAGAAATTTAAATACCTAGGCTCTTACATGCAAAGTGATGGAGGACTGGAGGCCGAAATACAGCACAGGATAACTAGTGGATGGATGAACTGGAGGGAACTGAGTGGAGTACTGTGTGATAAGAAGTTTAGCTGCAGAATGAAAGGAAATCTTTACAAGGCTGTGGTGAGGCCTACGATACTGTATAGCGCAGAAACTTGGCCAATTACAAAAGCCCAAGAAAAAAGATTGAAGTGGAAGAAATGAGAATGTTAAGCTAGATGAGTGAGGTGATAGACTAAGGAATAAGTACATCAGGGGAACAGTGAAAGTGGGGCCCATAGGGAAGAAGATCCAAGAAAGTAGGCTAAGATGGTATGGACATGTTCAGAGAAGAGGTGAGTACTACGTGGGGAGAAGAATGGAAGACCTAGAAATCGAAGGACCAAGGAGAAGAGGAAGACCGAAACTGAGAAGGAAATACAAGGTAGCAGGGGACCTACGAGAGAAAGGATGGCTCAGAAAAGAAGCACTGGATAGACATTTATGGAAGAGAAGGATCCAGAAAAGCAACGCCGACCCCACATGACGTGGTAAAAGGCTGAGATGATGATGATGATCATGATGATCATGAATACATCTCACGGGTGAAACATTCGGGGGTTTAATGATGATTTGGGAAGCCATATCGCGGTATTCCATGGGCCCAATGTGTACTCTGCAAGGCCGCACTACTGTCAACGATTAGGCGGCAATTTTGGCTGACCAGATCCATCCTATGGTAAAAAGTTTGTTCCCAGATGGTGATGCTGTATTCTAAGACGACAGGGTCTCTGTTCACTTAGCTCGCATTATCCAGGATGGATTTTGTGAACATGAGGATGAATAATTCATCTTCTCATCTCCCCTGTTCACCACAGTCATTAGATCTCAATGTTACTGAGACTTTGTGGTCTTCTTTAGAGAAGGGTGCGTGATGCCTATCCACTTCCGTCGACGTTACATGAACTTGCCATTATGTTTCTGGAAGACTGGTATAAGATTTTCTTGAAAACCACCCAGGACCTGTGTTTATCTATTCAAAGACGACAGGAATCTGTTTTGAATGCGAACGGTTTTCCTACAGCGTATTAGGCATGGTAATGTATCTCGTTTCGGTGTCTCCATGTTTTTGTCCACCCTGTGTAAGCAGTTGAAATATAGTCTGCTTCTGGTTACCTCATTCACTCCAGGACCTCGCGCTATTCCGTTGCAGAACTTTTTCTTCACACCAAATATAAGTGGTAATGAATATCTTATTTTGCTTTATCGGTCTTCCGATTGGCTTTGTGCGGATCGACACAACGTCCTTTCTTGTGCCAATCTCTTGATTTCTGAGGAGCAGCTACGTCCAGTGTCCGGAATTCTGTACACCGTATTCCAGTCTATGACTTTCAAAAGCATTTACCCTGTTCGGCTCCCATTAGTACCATCGAATTTATTCCATGATATCTTTATACATCTATAATAACGTCTACATGTATCTCCACGTGTTAATACATCTACTTCTTGTCAGCGTTTTCCACGTATTCGTTTCTTCGACGAATCTGCGACATAGTATCAGCATCAATCTATAAAATCACATCTGAAATTCGTCAGTTTTTTCCGGTTCTCGTACATCCATGATCGGCTTCCACACAATACTTGAAACGTCCCCTTTGAAAAACTATGAATGACTGTGCTAGTAAACTTCTACGTTATTTGATACAAAGACAGCTGAGTAACACTGAACGTACTTAGACAGTTCTCTCTTTCTACTTATTCTGATCATCACTAAACTGACACACAATATTTTTTAGCGCAACTCAATCTGACTTTCAAAAATCCCTGCAAAAGAATGGCCCTGAGTAACAATAACCTTTACCTTTCATGAATCACTTACCTCACCAAAATCTTCGTTACTCGAACTACTGCAATACAGCGAGCGCCAATACTGCCAGCTAAATAAAAGATTCTAACTACTGAAGGCACTAACTACTGATGGGCATAGTTAGCAAATGAAATATTTTGATATAGAACAAACAATGTACCTTAATAATGTTCAAACGTCATCATATACAGGGTGGTCCATTGATCGTGACCGGGCCAAATATCTCACGAAATTAGCGTAAAACGAAAAAACTGCAAAGAACGAAACTTGTCTAGCTTGAAGGGGGGACTTAACTGCTAAGGTCATCAGTCCCTAAGCTTACACACTACTTAACCTAAATTATCCTAAGGACAAACACACACACCCATGCCCGAGGGAGGACTCGAACCTCCGCCGGGACCAGCTACCCACAGCACAGTCAGTGATTTTCATACAGAGCGCTACGTGGCGTTACCAACATAAAAACCTAAACAGCCTACTTACATACTGTGCTCTAGACAAACCTCATTAATTTCTTCCTTATGTTAAAGCCAATGTAAGATATAAATAGACCACTTTTAACGAGAAAGGATCTCTTGGCCTGTATGAATCTGTTTCTGACACGCAAGTTGCTGCATCCCTGTGGCATTACTTTTCTTCCATGACGGCAGAATGTCTTCATTTCGACTGCTATATGGTTCCCCAATTTTTATGTTTACTTTGTCGCTCGTCTCATTTCCGCTGCTCGTCAGTACTTTCACCCTTCTTTGGTGTAATCTGTCTTCTGTATTCAGAAGACTTATCATTCCTATCAACATATCTTGTAATTATTCCTGAGTTTTAATCTCATTTCTAAGCCTTTATTTTATTTCCGACTTTGCTTCTTCCACGTGAAGGATGAAAAGTAGAGGAGTAACTTCCTGGCAGGTTAAAAGTGTATGCCGGACAGGGGCTCGAACCAACACCTTTGCCTTCTATGGTCAAGTGCTCCACTGACTGAACTATACAGTCACGACTTAAAAGTCCTCACATCTCTGCCTCCACCTCATTCTCGCTGCTGAGTTATGCCGCGCTACTGGTGTCGTCGACGTGCACGTCACAGCACTATTGTGTCCAAAAGTATGTTGCACGTTGAAGCGAAGAGTGGCACTGGAACACATGTCACAAAGAATAAGCTCAAAAGAAGTTTCCTCTAACTCTATCCTTGATGGTCCTTATGTTTTTATAGGCTGTAATTTTAATTTTGCTATTAGTAACCCCTACCATTTGTCATTGAAGCTACACTCTTGTGATCTTCGACAGTTCCCTATTGTTTCTTGTACATATTGTGTATTACCAATCCTTTTCTACAGTGTAAACGTTTCTTCCTAAGTAATGAAGACACTTTATCCCATTTACATTGTTGTAACCTGCTCATAGACCGACATTTTCTATGAACAATTTTAGGTTACTGTCAACAGCCGCTAAGTACTGTATAAAATGTATATTTGAACCATCAAACAACATGAAATACACGAATAGAAAATGTATACATTTAGTATTAGTATGTCCTGTGTCATATATATACATTCATGGTATGCACTACATAATTTAGGTCATGACTGATGGAATATGGTGGCTTAAACCGTTTTAACCCTTCATCCGTGAAGATGGTCCAAGACCGAAACCGGTAGATGTTTGGATGTAAAATAAAAATACTTGACGGTTCAAGCATACATTTTACACAGTTTCTATGAAATTACCACGATTTTTGTTAATTTTTGCTTCCATTATCAAGAGTAGCATTAGACTGGCCTCTCTGATGCCTATACCTTGGCTGAAACGAATCTGATCGTCATCTAACAATTCCTCAATTTCCTTATAAATTCCAATATTTGTAATTCTGGTCAGCAGCTTGTATGAGGTATCAAGTTTATTCTACGATAGGTGTCACATTTATCTGCACTTTCTATCTTCAGTATTAGGTGGCTTTGTACAATTCTGAAATCGCTATGGTAAGTCTCCTCTTTTTTCATAGTTTCCACACCCAATCTTTAATAATTATTTGGTTTCCATTCCTCCAGTGTTTCTAGAATTTCCTGTGTATTGTTATCAATCCTTTTGCCATGTTTGATTATACGGAGCTAGATCAAACTCCCAGTCTAACACTGGGTCCGCTTTGTCCTCCAAATCGACGACAATTTCATGTTCTATCAGAGCATACTGTTCGTCCCCTTGCTGATTACCTTAAGATACTCTACGTACCTATCTGTTCTCTCCTCCACGTGTAATTGTAGAATTCGTTTTGCGCTCTGAATGTTGACGCGTTTGCTTAAAGATACACAAAAAGTTTCTCCAAGTTCCATGCATGCTGCTCTGTCCTCCTGCCGAGCCTTTCCTGTTCGATTTCTTCACATTTTCTCTAGTCATTTCGCTTTTAGCTCCCTTCACTTCCTTTTGGTGTCATTTCTGAGTGGCCTTTATTGCTGTATCCTTTTAATTCCTTGAATGTTTTTGTATAGCCGTCGTTCAGCGATTAATTAAATTATTAAGTCTGTTAAACACAATCTCGTTACAGTAACCTTTCTTGTATCTACGTATATTTGCCTGTCCAAATCGTGATTGCTTTTTTTCTAGTTATTTCCTTTCCTCTTCAGCTGACTTACTTACTTCAGTAATCAGTATCCCTCATAGAACTTCGAACGGACATCATCATTCCCCAGCACATCAATATCACAGTGCGTTGTACGTTAAATTTTCCAGAGCATTCTTTTAAATTCCTGTCTACTGTTCAAAATTATTAAATTCGGGTATGTGTCTGTATCTGTTCCCGGACACACCCTACAATCCAGTACCTCATCCCGGAATCTGTCACATCATGAAGTAACCCAACTGGTACTTTCCAGTATCTCCTCGTCTTTTCCAAGTAGATTTCTTCCTCCTGTGACTTCGAAAAATGTATTTGGTATTGCTAGATGAAATTTATTGCAGAATTTACAGAACCTTCCTTCCCAGTCGTTCCTATTGTTGAACCTGTGTTGCCCCTGTACTCAGCTTGAAGCTATTCCTTTCCGTACTATTGCTTTCCAATACTCATGATTATTTGTTTCTTCTCTCTCTATAAATACTGAATTGTCCCTTCAGTTCCCTCGTATACTGCCTTCATCTTGTTGTATTCTGCCTCTGACATTGACAACGATATCTGTACTAAGTTCCACCAGGATGTTAGTTTTAAAGAGCATTTTATTATGAGTGTTTTGTGGTTAGTTTTAATGAGGCTCACTTGAGAATAATCGCACGCTCGAAGCTAGTTAGTAGTGCTTAGTAACGTACACAATGAAACTACCTGAGCAAAATGGTATCATTTAAATTCATCCAAGATGGCTTGCTGGTCAAGAAGAAATCAACTGAACTGTAATTGTTTGGGTTGATTTGGTTTCGATTCCGACTCGAATAATTGTATTGATGAACCGTTTCCAGTTACTCACTAATTAGTTTGCTGTTTGTACACAACGAATTTTACTCTCATTATACAATTTTCTGCATCTGTTGATATTATCCTACAATCTTCTGCCATAGTTCTTTATCGTCTTTCCCTTTCACTTACCTGATCCCTGCTACATATAGGTTTAGTCTTCTTATTTCCCATTTCCGATATTCTAGCTTCCCTAGTAGATTCATACTGATATTCCACACTCCGACTCTTAGAACATTACTTTTCGTTGGATTTCCTGTCTTTTCTCATGGTCAGTTCTCCGTTGGCAGCCTCTCCTTGACATCCGAATGGGGAACTATCCCGATTTTTTTTTGCAATGGAGAAGTCTACATGACACTATTTCATTTAGGGTCCACATTTACTTGGTATTCACTTCTTGTGTCTTAATGCAATAATTCCTTCATTTGTTTTCTGTACCGACGTGCTATTGGTTCTTCAGCTTACAGGTACAGTTCCCCAGTGCCGTTTTGACAAGATCGTAGGCACAATGAGGATGACTGCATATTACGAGATTCTTTGGCCGTCTTAGCTGATGATTTTTATTCATAATCTAAGCAGTAGTTGGGAACGAACCCAGTATGCAGTACATTTTGATTGTTAGTCAAAGCAGCTACCCCTAGACCACGGTCTCCATCATAAAAACAGATGGGGGATTGATCTTGAGTGATGTAAGTTGTTTCTCTCACAGCTTGTGATTTACGCGGCGCATTTCGAGTTTGATATATGGGTCTACATCTGTACGCCGTCGAGGGCAAAGTTCTCTGTTGACATCAAGTTAGGTGACACAGTGGTAAACGTAACTGATGAGGATGCCCTCTCAATGCTCTCTGCTGTTTCACTGGGAGATTTCTCGAAAATTCAGTTGCCTAAGGGTAGCCGAGTCGTTAAATAATAACCTTCTTCTCTTCCTATAAAAATTTTTGGTGAAGCAATAAACATCCCCAGTCTTTTGTTTCTGGGATGTTTGAGGTAACACGTCAGTTTGGAAATCTTAGAATTTCGAGTGCCTGCAGCCATTTACTATTTAACAGCATGTCTCTATTCCTGCTCTATCATGGCTTGTGTGATAACGTATCAGATTCCCAATATGAAGCTTTTCACCGCTGCAAGATATCTGTCAGCCAACAGTGAGAGTCAACATACTTTCTCACTCGAAAGCTTTTATGTTGTTTGCTCTTTCCACACACACACTTGGCGAAGCAGATGCGAAATGTAATACTGCGCTATCAGTTGGCTGGCTCGCTATCTTGTTCCAACAGCGGCATCGCCTACTCTGTAGGACCTTGTTATAGGTTTTCATGATTTCATCCCTTCCCCTGTATGTCATTACATATAGTCTTCCATACCTTTATCTTCATTTCCAAGTTGTTACATATTTTCAAACATATTTTTGTGCATCCTGTCGGACGTCTACTCATCTGTTGTATGGGTTTGTGTGAGAATGCTGGTAGGGAGTGCTGTTATGAATATTATAAATGTTTACGAAAAACTCGACATGACATTAAAATGAACGTGTCGTGAGTACTCGAGAGTGGCAAGTGCGACAGCAACTGTCGCAGTGCGCCCCCGTTGAGAATCGACACACAAGTCGCCCAATGTGGCGCCACCTGGAAAGGGTTGTAAATCGGGGGCCCAACTTTCCCAAGTGGAGACTCCCTGTCATCAACACCACACGATTATCACTACCATTCCCATAGTTGTCAACCGAACGTAATTTCGGTACCCTAATGAATCACCGAAGCACTACCATCTTGTAGTCTGAGGTAGCCGCTGTTTACAGACTCATCAGATCGAAGAACTATAAATTTCTTAAGTCAGGAGCTGATTGTCCTCCAACGGTATCTGTAGCTACGCTGTCAGCAGTGCTTTCCACAAGTGCTGAATTGTGTCCAGAAGAGAATAAACACGGCGACTGACGTGTTCAGCTGAGTTAATACAGGATGTCCCAACTACATCTGTCAAAACTGTAGAGACAGTAGAGAATACAAACTGAGAAGTGTGAGATATAAAGCTATGTTCTGTAATGGATACTTCACGCCGAAAGAAATGAAATGCTTGTGAGAATTAACTACTTATCTTTCGTAACAAACTACTTTCTACATAATGTATGGTGAAAAACAAAACAAAGTCGTCAGTGACAAGTCGGTGATGGAGTAATCAACTTTTTACTGGTCATGGCTAGTTCTTGAATACGGGACACAAACAGCTTAGAGGAATACAGGTATGCATTTAGTGTACGGTGCTGCAGGATGTAGAGCACTTCCTACTGATTTTATTTCTAAGCAGCCTATACTGGTGCCATCCAACTTCGTTCTTAATATTCTTATACAGGGCGTCTGGGCTAGAGATACACAAAAGCGTTTGTTTACATTTCAGTACCTATTAAGATTTTAAGTTGATTCGTCCAATATCGTACGCAGGAGATCAAACATTTTTATGCGAGTTGGTGCATTCAGTGTGGGCACCGTTCATAGCTCGCCACAGATATCGAAACGGTACTCCACTTCTCGCCACATGTTCATATGCATGATAGGTATTATGGTCCCTGCTGCGGCCTAGGTCAGCTGTTCCAAATGTGCTGGATCTCGAGTTCTTGTTTTGTAAACAATGTTCTTGATAAACCCTCATGCATTGAAATCCAGTGGAATCAGATCGAGACGCCAAGGGGGGCCAAGCAATGGGACCTCCCCCACACGGATCGAACCCTCAGGAAACATCTCATGGAGAAAAGTGGTAACGCACTCATGATAGTCGGGGGTCCGGGGGGGGGGGGGGGGGGGACCGTCCTTTGGAAAAAGACGTCAGGAGGCATCTGTGAAGCTGAATAGTTCGCCGACATGTCGAGATAGGTGTGTCCTGTCGCTGCGCGCATGCCCCATGCAACTCAGCACAATTCAAGAAATGGTCAGGATCACATCTTGGATAGTGTCTCTATCGATTGGGTATGCACCCAACAATATAAAATGTCGAGTCCTTTCGTTATAAAGTTTTGTTTGTGTACACCTCTAGTCCGGACACCTATATTTTCAGCTTCATTCCATAATTTCGATTATTTTCTGAGCCTTTCACGGCTACTTTGCCTCCGCTTTCGCTACACCAACGATATGCTGTATTACCGTAACTGGTTCCTTTTGTACTATATTCCACCCCTACTGAACTATTCGCTATGTCTTTACTTAGGCCACTGTCCCTGCCTCACAGAATGTCCACTTACTCTCATTCTGTCTGAGATTACCGACATACTCTTTTTCTCTACATGCATTTCATCACCTCTACATCTACATTTACAGTCTTAAAATCACTGTGACGTGCCTGGCAGAAGGTACTTCCAATGGACCACATATTAGTGTTTCTTACCTTTCCATTCGCCTATGGAGCGTAGAAAGAATGACTGCCCAAATGCTTTTGTGTGCGTCGTAATTAATCTAACTTTGTTTTTGTGGCCCCTGTGGGAGCGGTAAGCAGCAATTGTAGTACATTCTTCCCTTATTATTACTAGCTCCCGAAGTAATTTTGTAAGTAGCCTTTCATGGGATAGTAGGCTTGTACCTTCAGAGTGTGCAACCCTGTCTATCGTGTGTCTTTAAAAAGAAAACCTTGGTGATGCCCTTGTTTGTATAGGTTTAACATCTTCTACAAATTCTGTCCCACACATATGACCAATATTTTAGGATGTGTCATATGCGCTTTTTGTCTGCCATCTCCTTCGTTTCGTGTTTGATTGGACTGGATGATGTTCCCGGTATCCTAACTACGAAATGAAGTCTTCACATTCTCTACGCATTACTAAGCGTATGGGGACATTCTATTTCAAATACATGCAAATTGTTGTACCCAGCGATCTGTGTGAACTTACTGATTCTATTTGTGGCTCAGTGATATTGTGATACTGGGACCACCTATTTGTTTAGTGAAGTATACTACTTCTCATCTAAGAATGTTTAAACCAAGTTGACAAGCTTTGCACCACCGTGAGATCCAATTAAGATCTCTCTATATTGGTTCAGCTTTTTCAGACAATACTAGTTTGGCAACTGCATCCTCTGCATAAAGTCTGAACTAGTGCCATTATTGTTTACGATGAGAATAATATATCACAGTAACATCAAGAGGCATAAGACACATTCCCGGTGGCAGCTCTGAGGTTACGTTTGCATCTGTCGGTAACTCTCCGTCCAACTAACACGCTCCCTTCTGCCTACCATCAAAACTTCGATCCAGTCCAAATTTCGTTTGATGCTCCGTATGATCGTATTTGCGTTAAAAAGCATTGGTCTGTTGGTGCGTCAACGTTTTAGGACGTCAGTAAATACTGTAGCCAACTGAAACGTCCTGCCAGATTAAAACTGTGTGCCGGACCGAGACTCGAATTCGGGACCTTTGCCTTTCGCGGGCAAGTGCTCTACCATAGGTCGCGAGTTCGAGTCTCGGTCCGGCATACAGTTTTAATCTGCCAGGAAGTTTCGTATCAGCACACACTCCGCTGCAGAGTGAAGATCTCATACTGCAGCTACCTGATTGACTTGATTCTTGTTGCCCTGCAGGCTGTCATGTGACTAAAGCTTAACTTTCGTTTGGTAAGAGCGATGTTTTCGTTATCTACGCTACTTGCATGGAGGGGATCTTTCTGTTCGAGATACGCCATTACACTTTACAGCAGACAAATGTCAACGATTTTGGACGGTAGTTCTGTAGATCTGTCTTGCTATCTTTCTCGTAGATGGATGGTTTTCTTTCCAACTAGTGGACGTAGTTCTTTATTCGCGGGATCTGCAGTGTATTACGCTAAAAGCTGAACTAACTGACACCATTCTGTATATAATCTGACTGCGATTCCGTCGGGCCCTTGAGCTTTCTTCAGTTTTAACGATTTTAGTTGTCTTAAATGCCACTGACACTAATAACAATATCACTCATCTTTGCAGCGGTGCGAGAATTAAATTACAACAATAGATTTGTAGCTACTGTCGTAAAGTAAAATTTCAAAACAAAGTTAAGCATTTCTGTCTTTGCTTTGCCACCCTCAATTTCGGTGCCTGCCTCATCAGTTACTTGTGGTGCCATTTGACAGCCTTTACGTATTTCTAGGATTTCCCTGGATTTTGTGAGAGGCCTGTGTTGAGATACTGACATGGTATTCGCTAAAGGCTTTACGATATGCCTTATTACAGGCGAACGCGTTTCATTTATTACGTCTATATCTATGCTCCTAACCCTTGTTTTTCCCTATTGCTCAGAAGTCTCTGCTTCTTATCAAGCTTCCTTACAGAGCCTGCATGTCTTGTGGAACATAGAGGGGAGCTTTGCGTTGGCATAAATTTTGATTACTTGGTTATCGCTCGCCTGCGCGTCCCATCGGTGTCTGAGGAAAGGAAATTACGTTGTGTAGCGACTCACCTTAACTCTACAACTGATGGCTTCCGTTCTGCAGTTCACATGCTTTAGCTTATTACAGAAGTACACCCAGATAACCCGTCTCTCAGCTTGACACAGTTGTCTTATGTCAAAACGCTAAAACGAATTTTGTCCAGGGAAGGGGTTTCTTTCGCCTAAAAGCAAGAACAGACCCGAATTTTGTTGTTTATAATTTAGTATGGAAACGCAACGATCTCTAAACATCATGTGTGGCGTATATTAACATGTTTACGTAGCCTTTGTCTTGCACCGTAGTACAATAAGACCTCACGGAAAGTCAAAGCCGGCCGCAGTGGCCGAGTGGTTCTAGGCGCTTCAGTCCCGAACCGCGCGACTGCCACGGTCGCAGCTTCGAATCCTGCCTGGGGCATTGATGTGTGTGATGTCCTTAGGTTAGTTAGGTTTAAGAAGTTCTAAGTTCTAGGGGATTGATGACCTCCGATGTTAAGTCCCATAATGCTCAGAGCCATTTGAACCATTTTTTGAAACTCAAAACACGCCTTCCCCGCGTTTTCAACGTGGTATTTGGTACCCGTGGAAATTTCACCTTTACGAATAAGGCGAGCTTAACTTCCTCGTACGAGCAATACTGCGCAAATTTACTATCTCTGCCACATGTGTTTTGAAATAAAGTAATCGGAACAGTACACCTACCATTGTATATTTCACTGCATTCCTTCGGAGAATAAGAAGAATATTAAGTATCCACTGAGCGCGTTATGCGGCGACCACTGGCATACGAAGAAATGAAACGACGCAAAGCAAAGTGCGTAGTGTAAGCGTACTTACTCAGTGAGGTTCAGTTCCTTTTCCAACCACAGATTCAAAATACACTTTGAGCAAAACTGAGCACAGAAGGTGCATCTGATGGCTAATGGATAATCATCCCTTCATTTTTTCGTTTGCAGGACGCCCACGCTGAGCAACCATTGCTTAATTGGCGCATCCCTCGGCGAGCTCTCGGGACGCCGTCTTCACTCGTCGCCCACCACCAAGACTAACCCTTAGCTGGTCCACAGCAACCCCACCCATACCCAGGTCATCCAAGCGCTACTTTATTATCACGTATGATATCCCTTCAGACGTTTCTAATATCTTCATATACCTCACCCAACCTTAAGAGCTTATCGCAAGATTTATTCTCATTTTAACAAACAGAAAAATAAGAACCTTCTACCACACAATTGTTCCTTCCATCCTAAGTCAGATGAACGAGTCCATTCACTTGGCTGATGGGTCTTCGCAGGTTTACTGCTTCTTTTAAACTTCTGTTGACAGTGAGGTCATCTACTCAGAATGTACTAGAACATTCTCGGAACTCTTACGAACCCTCCAAGCGGCCGCTGCAACGCACCGGAGGAGAAGAATGCACTTCTACAGTTTAAAATGTATCTCTATCGTGCCTACAAAACTGCAGTGAGACATAAAAACAACTATTTAACGCTAATTTCCCACAGAAAAGGCGAGTAAACAATCTAAACATTAGCAGATAGCTCGTCTGCTGAGGGAGCGGTTGCCTACCGTTGCATTTATGCACTTATATGCACGTTTAGTTTTAAACAAGTGGCCAATGAAATTAAGTCAGTGAATAAAAGAAAGGCGCGCACACACACACACACACACAAATCAAGAGGTTCTAGGCGCTACAGTCTGGAATCGCGCGACCGCTACGGTCGCAGGTTCAAATCCTGCCTGGAGCATGGATGTGTGTGATGTCCATAGGTTAGTTAGGTTTAACTAGTTCTGAGTTCTAGGGGACTGATGATCTTAGATGTTAAGTCTGATAGTGTTAAGAGTCATTTGAACCATTTTGTTTTAGGCCAGACCTGTAGAGATGCACAGTATACGGGCCACGGCCCATGAGAAAGTCGACCGTGCCGTGTGTTGGAATGATGTATTTTAAGTTCATCCGATCTCGTACGCTGGTGAAGAAAGAGTACACTCGTCTTCCCTTATCAGTTGTGTCCCATGCTGCCTGCCGTGTATCAGCTTGTTTAATTTCCGTTTGTCAGTTGTATCTTGTCCAGTTATTACTCTTATTTTGTCGCGTCTTGCCCTCTTCAGCCAGTAGGTAGCTGCTCTGGAGCGAATTGTAATGTCTATAGGGAAAACTTTCAGTACCGCGTACAGTGCCTCAGTCGAGGTCGTGCCGACATCCCGCAGGATTCTGAGAAGGTCACTCCTCTGGCTGCGCATCACAATGGTTTTATGCGTACCTAAGCATAATCGATGTACCAAAGCACTAGCTGCAAAACAGGTTAGTGACTCAAAGAGTGCTGTGTAACCTGTCCTCACTGTCTGAAGAGGTAGTCTGTACCTTATAGCGTTCAGTCTTGCAAGTTTATGCATCAGATTCGTCGCTTTGTTAATTGTCAGACTAGCATGTTCGCTAAAGTGTAAACCTTCGTCAATATTGATGCCAAGGCATCTCGTCATAGGTTTCCTTTTTATAGATCTGTTGTTTATAATTGGATTTATTTTCAGTGTGCCGTTTAGAAGTAGGTAAACAGTTTTGTTTGTTGCTGTTTGAGTTTGTTGTTCGTGCACCATTCACCGATGAACGCCAGGAGCCGCATGGTTTTAGTCTCAAACTGGGACCTGGAATTTGCAAATACCATGACCATAATGTCATCAGCGTACGCAACCACTCCGTTTCCCCTTGTCGTTGTCTTCTAGTGCATTCAGTAGTGGTTCTATGACTTTCTCCCAGAAAATCGGCCCGCATATGGATTTTTTTGTTACCCTCTATATAACCTTTCGGCTACCAGTCTTCCATTCCACTCTCGTGTTCTTACAATAATTTCTAAGGCTGTTGTATAGAGCCAGTCTTCATATCTGTAAGTCTTGCAAACAGCGCCGGCCACCAAACGTTGTCGAAAGCACCAGCTAAGTCAATTAGGATTGCTAGTATGTATTTGTCATGTACTGTCTGTGTCATTTCTACGGTTCTATTTACTGCGTCGTCGATGGATTTATGTGGTCGAAGACCAAACTGATGCGGCCTAAGACCGAAGAGCTGTCAGTGCGACTGAAGTATGTCGCACGGCAGTCTCTCCTGCACCTTTGTCAGAATGTTAATGAGGCATATTGGTTTGTATGTCTCAGGGTCAGTCGGGTCTTTGTCCTCCGCTTTCTTGATTACAGCTGAATTTGCCGTCTTCCGTATATTCGGTATTCGTCCTTCTAGTAGAGCATAATTCAGTAAGTCCATCAGGTGGAGAAATTTTTTTATAGTTTTGGGTTGGACGCCATCAGGGCTTGGAACTTTTTGTTCTTTATTTTTTGTATTGCCAGTGCAACTGTCTCACAAGCAAAGAGGATGGTGATACCTTCATTATCGTATTCGTCATACAGTAGTTTTCGAAGGGCGGTGTGAAGTTGGTTGTCCTGAGTGTGGTCATCGTCAGGAAGCAGTTTGTAGAGGATATAGTATGTTGCCCATCTCCAGCCTCTTTTGGTAGTACCAGCTGCTTTCTTAACTGTTGATAATACTGTAGGAGTCTTTATAAGTTTAGTCTGCAGTTTGAACGGCTCCCTCCCAGATGCTGTTCTGTAAGTTTGTCCTAACATATGTGTCCCAGTGGTCTTTCCTGGTCTTATGACGTTCGTCTTTGTATTGTGTTTTAGTTTCACAATAATGCTGAAGTCTAATTTCTCTTTCCTGTGGTGTCTTTGATTTTTGGAAATGTCGTCGTTTATCACGAGTGTCTTTTCTTAATCTTGTAAATAGTACTGACCATGGTGCCCTTTGTTTGGGTGCGTCGCGTGCTGCATGTATTGCTGTAGCTTGTGCTCTCTGTAAGAACGTGAGCTCTGTAATCTACGCTTCCTTGAGTGACACACAGAGGAAACTTTTCAATCACGTACCTTAGATTTTTCCAGTTTGCTTTACGTAGCAGCACCTTGGGCGTTGTAATGTGTCTGTGTCTGTGTTTGTTTTAGTGTATATAATCAATGTGTCTTTTAAGATAAGTAGGCGTCTGCCATTTTCAAATCGTGCAATTTCTTTTATTACTTCAGCAAAAGGCTATACATCAAATGAGTACTGGGCGCAGATCGATGAGCCGATCCAAGTATTCCTGCCTGAAATTATTTCGAGTGTAACCGTATGTTGTGTGCATAATTGCGTTGTTTGTGTTACTGTAACGTATTTTTGTGCTACAATGATTGCAGCCTTGGCCTTGTTCGTGCCTTTGATTTGCTTATACTGCCTCGGAATGTCTGTAATTTTTCCATCTCGTGTGTACGGTTCTTTTTTGACACAATATGCTTGCGCATACTTCGTTCACCAGCCTACCAAGTTCTGCGGCCACAGTCGCGCTACCCACGCAGTTAGGTCGCAAGACTTTCACTATGGAAATTTAATAAAAACAAAGAACTTCGGCCTGCTCTGGTTGTAACCGAGGTACACGCCTGCATGCGCCCTTACCAGGTCCTTGTAGACATTGTCAGTGTTAACGGCTTCAGTTTTTCGTTCACATGATTTACGTAAATGATTTCAGAGTTCGAGTTTATCTGTTGGTAGGTTTTCGGTTCGTAGAATCATTCTGTCAGTCTGTTCAGTCTTGCGATAGCATATAATGTCGTCCAATGGGTGATTCATTCTTGTTGTCGTTCTTAGTGCGGGTTGAAAAACTCCTTTCTTTTCTAGTCGACTTAGGTGCAAGTTCTCTTCGATGTCATTTAGTTTCTTTTGTTTCTTACTTCATGGTTTTGTAACTCTGTTTGATGCACTGTGTCGTGGTGTTTATCCGCTTTCCGGTTTTGGGTGATGTGATGTCTCGTCAGTTGAAGATTGTATTGATTTTTTATTGTGAGCTTCTTGTGTGTCCATGTTGTTTTTAGTATCCATATGGTGTGTGGTCACTTTTTGTTGTTAACTGTTTCTTGCACCTGAGTTTTCTTTTCGTGCTCATTGCCACCGTAGACGAAACGTAGAGTTTACATGTAGGATTTACATTTTGATGCGTCATATTCATATTTTTCTGAAGTTATTGTTTCATTATATGGTAACCTATCCTCTGCCGACGGAAGAATTACTCTGCGTTTATGTTGTTTCGGTGTGTCCAGATATACTTGTGTAAAGCTTGTGTCATTATCCTGTTCTGGATGGATTTGACAGTGTCTCGGACGTCTGTTGTCATTGTTATCTACTTCTGGTAACTGTTGCGTTTAACGACTGTATATGATCCAATTCTTTGTGGGCATGACGTACCTTGGATGTGTATCGTCATTTTTGTGTACTTCCGTTGTGTGTAGTGTGTTGTTGTTTAGGTCTTCTTTACTCGGGGCTTCCTCTTCCAGTTCTTCTACTCGAAAAAAGGTCGCCATTTGGAGTGCTGCCCACAGGAAAAGTTCGTGTTTGATGTGCCTCGCCACACGGTAGTCTATGGCGCTGAAGAAACACGCATCGTCGATGTGATCCGTTAGGCTTAAATATTTTTCTTGCACAATGTTGCAACTATTGAGTGGATTCATGTCCGTTGAAGAGTCTTCGGTCAGCAGCAGCCCAACTTGTTGCCTCCAGGCTACTGCACATCATCACGCTCTTGTTTTGGTTGCTGGTGTTTTGTGTTTGCTTTGTTTTGTGTTTGCTTATGTGAGGTAGGATGCTGGTGTTCAAATTTTGGAAATCTGAGGTAAGATCTTATGGAACCAGACTGCTGAGGTCATTGGTCCCTGAGCTCACACACTACTTACTGTAACTTACGCTAAGGGCAACACACACGCTCATGCCCGAAGGAGGACTCGAACCTCCGACGGAGGGAGCCGCGCGAACCGTGGCAACCCGCCTGAGACCGCACAGCTACCCCGCGCAGCAAAGGCTTGATCTGTGAGTGTTGTTGGAAAGCTGTGTACAGCCAGTAGTGGTCTTAGTTTTCTGAGTTCTTCGCATCGAATGTCCTTTAAGTTTGCTGTTTTTTCATTGATCTTCCTCCTGTCTTGTGTTTCAGTTTCAAGAATTACTGTGTTTCCTGTATTCCTCATTGCTCCAACTTTTATTTCATCAAGTCTAAGGTTTATTGCTTTAGTTAAGGTTTCCCTTATGTCTTTAGCAACCTGGCTGTTCTCTGATTTAAAAAAGAGGACAGTTTCCTATTTATTTTCTGCTGATTGAATTTGTTCTTCAACCCTGGTTTTTGGTTTGGTTACAAGACCACCTGCCTCAATCGCAGCAAATTTCAGTGGTGTTGGCCTCTTTTCAGTGCGCAATTCTTGATTTTCTTCCTTAAGCGCTGCAATCTCCATTTCCAAACGCTAAATTCTGTCTACTGCGTCAGGGGTATTCGCCGCCGCTAATTCCCTAGTTCGTCATTTTGTCCACGAAGTGTGATTTGGGCGAGTGCTAATGCCCATATTTTGCACTTGACTGATGCAGTAATTGTGGTGGACGCCCTTTTGTGCTCTAAAATGCGCCAGAGATTCGTCTACAGCTGCTATCACTTTTGATTTCATGTCTGCACGTCTAGATGTTACATCCCCTGTTGAGCTTGTTCATCTGATCGCTCCTTGATCCCGTGATGGTGTGTTGGTGTGGTGTCATTCCGTTTCCTGCTGATGTTATTGTGATGTTTAATTTCGGCGTCAGGCCGCCTTCATCGGTGTCTGATGCAGCCGACGCCAGCTTGGCCCACGATGCAAGCTCCAGTGCCCGCCTGTTACCGCGGACTTAAGAGCTTAACCTAAAGGAGAACATGATATGCATATACTTAAGATCTTTCACAAACTGAGGTAGAGGGAGCCCACACCGAGCGGTACTTGGTAACCGACTGTCAGCTCCCGATATCTGGGTCTAACGTAAGGTTTGCATTAGGACATTTAAACTGCACATTTCGTAGCGGGGCATGATGGAAGTTGGTGTGCGCATTGTTGTATGGTTTAGTGACGAAGCCCACTTTCATTTGGATAGGTTCGTCAAGAAGCAAAATTGGTGCACTTGGGGGACTGAGAATCCGCATTTCACGATCGAGGAGTGTCTTCACCCTCAACGTGTGACTGTGTGGTGTGCATGTCCAGTCACGGGATAATCGGTGTGACATTCCTCGATGGCACGGTGACCACCGAACGGTACATGAAGGTTTTGAAAGATGATTTCATCCCCATTGTCCTAAGTGACCCTGATTTCGACAAAATGTGGTTCATGCAAGACGGATCTCGACGCCACCGAAGAAGGAGAGTGTTATATGTCCCTGAGGAGCACTTTGGAGGCCGCATTCTGGCTCGAGGGTACCCAGAGGCCACTGGCATGGACCTCGATTGGTCGTCATATTCTTCGGATTTGAACACGTGGGACTCCTTTTTCTGGGGCTATATTAAAGGCAAAGAGTACAACAATAACCCCTGCTGACCTGTAAACAGACATTCAGGATGTCATCGATGTTCCGACATTTCAGCGGGTCATGCAGAAATTCGCTATTCGTCTGCGCCACATCATCGCCAATGATGGCAGGCATATCGAACTTGTCATAACCTAAATCCGAATATCTGTAGTGACGTTTACTTGTTCAATAAATTGTGTGGACGCCGTAGTTTGCAACTAATTTACGTTTTTTTTTCATATAGTTCGATGTCACCCTGTAAACGTGTATCACTTTACCACCTAAACAATCTCAACGGATCGGCACCCACCAGGAAACGAGCTCGAAAACACCTCTCCATGTTACCAGCTCAGCGAGTCATGTGAATAGTCAAAAGTCCAAATGTGGTCAACCACATTTGACCATAAACAGTCATCTGGACATATAATGTTAAATATATCCATTGAAAATTATTTAGAACAAATATTTAAATGTTCTTTCATTTCATTCAAAAATTCACTTTCTTACTATTTCATTTTCTATTTATTTTTTAAAGTCGTTACATCACCGGAATCGACGCACACTAGTCAAGGATGTTATTTTATTTACTCCTGGAGTTTCCACACCGCGTTATTTAAATGTCTTATTTTGTAATGCTAATATACAACTTTTCATTCAATAAACATGCAATCAAATCATACCACAGTTGTCAGTGGAGGTCTATAACTCTTTCTCGATGGATGATTTGTCTTTGCATACAGAATTACTGTTTGCGTTGTTTGTTTATTACAACAAACTAACTTAATTTACTGTGTTGTTCATGTACCTATCAGTTTAGTCTCACACATTCACAGGTGTGATTTTAAGAGTATTGGCAACACACTTTTATTGCACTTAACGTTTATATTTCCAAATCAGTTTCCTCGCCGCTTGTCAGATAACTGGTTCAAAATGGCTCTGAGCACTATGGGACTTAACATCTGAGGTCATCAGTCCCCTAGAACTTTGAATTACTTAAACCTAACTAACCTAAGGACATCACACACATCCATGCCCGAGGCAGGATACGAACCTGCGACCGTAGCGGTCGCGCGGTTCCAGACTGAAGCGCCTAGAACCGCTCGGCCACTCTGGCCGGCGTCAGATAACTATCGGCAAAGTTCCACACAGTGCACATGATCACGAGACGACACAATGCCGCTGCTTTAATATCCGTATTATTAAGCGACATCGTCACGTGTTATCTCAGATCGCCTTCCGGTCACGCCCTAACTGAATTTGTCTCCTTCTCTCGCGCGTCATCTAACATACTTCGCATTCTGTCGCCCGGCTTAAGACCAAATACATAATTTGCTTCACGGGTGTCTCGTTGCATTATGGCGTCTCGCACATTTATATTAAATTACTTACCGCACTACTTCTGTCGTTACACACAATACGGTTACATCGAACGATTCAGACGACTGTGACCTCCCGTCTGGAAACATAAGAATAGTTATAACCTTTATTTCAGCATGGACTTTAATATTAATAGAATGAAAATAGTTCGGTTTCTAGCCTCCCAGCATCAACTGTTCTCCTAAATGTTTTCAGTTCCTCCTTGAGATATGACAAAATAGTCACATTATCTAGTTCGCTGAACAAGTTAATATACTGAATTGACACGTCATGGGATACCGATATGCACCTTGCAGTAGTATCGAATACGCAACGTGTTAAAGTCCAGTGCATTGGCGGAGCTGTCATTTTCACTCAGTCGATTCTCGTGGAAAGGTTTCCGAGGTAATTGCGGTCACGCGACGAGAAATAACAGACTCTGAATTTGTAACGGTAGTGGGAGCTAGACGCATGGACATTCTGTTTCGGAAATCGTTAGACAATTCTGTATTCCGGGACCCACGGTGTCAAGAGTTTGCCGAGAATACCAAATTTTAGGCATTACCTCTCACCACGGACAGCGCTGTGGCTGACGGCCTTCACTTAACGACCAAGAGCAGCGACGTTTGTGTAGAATTGTCAGAGCTAACAGACAAGCAACACTGTGTGAAATAACTGCGTAAATCAAAATGGGACTTATGACATACATATCCTTCAGTATAGCGGCGAAATTTGGCGTCAGTGGGCTATGGCAGCAGACGAGCGACGCGAGTCCCTTTACTAAGAGCACGACACGGCTTTCAGCCCCTCTCCTGGGATCGTGACCATTTCGACTGAACGCTAGACGATTGGAAAACCGTGATCCGGTCAGGTGAGTTCAGATTTCGTTTGGTAAGAGCTGATGGTAGGGTCCGAGTATGGCGCAGACCCCACGAAGCCATGGACCCAGGTTGTCACCAAGTCACTGTGCAAGCTGGTAGTTGCGCCATATTGGTGTGGGCTGTGTTTACATTTACTGGTCCAACTGAACCGATCATTTACTGAAAATGTTCGGCTACTTGGAGACTAATTGTAGCCGCTTAGCGATGAAATTTTTATGGATGAATGAATTATGGGTCATAATCGAGAGGTCAGTTCGTGCAGAAGTCCTGCACCTGCAACACTTTCGCAATCGTGGACGGCTACTGAGGTAGCCTAGCTGAATATTTCTGCAGGGGACTTACAGCGACCTGTTGAGTCCAGGCCACGCTGAGTTGCTGCACTACGTCGGGCAAAAGGAAGTCTGAGACGGTTGTAGGAGGTATCGCGTGACTTTTGACAACTCAGTTTATTACTTTAGTTGTAAATTACTAATCACTACCTTATTGTCGCTGATACCAGATTTAACGTGGGTAGTTTCGAAGAGATCATGTCTGTTTGCTGCCACTGGATCTAATGCATTTCCGCCATAAATGAGTCTTTGAGATACCCGTTTCAATAGTTTTCAGAGAAAAAATTTGGTCCTGTCTTGCCGGATGCCTCGTCACGCCCGTCATTAGCAAAACTGTAACTGTCCTAACTGCTTTTTGAATGATTACAGTGCTATTTCCCGATGTGGGTGTGCTGGGGACCATAAGTAATATCGAATTGGGGTGAGCCGATTAGAAGGATCCAGTCCTGAGTTTGTGCCATCTCGAGTGGCGCAGTTCATTTTCTCTCTTACACAGTCATACTGTATCGCGTGTCATGATGTGGCCGCGAGAGGGCACACGGCACGGACACATGATTGTCGTGCGCGCCGATTCTGCCGAGCTTCTAGCAAGGTCAGCAGTCGGTAAGTTGCAGCAAGTGGAACTAACATTATCTTTCGTAGGCCAGCGCCGTAGTCGCGACACATCGTCAGAGACCGCATGAAGAGTCCGTAACTGCGGGCTGGGCCTGAGGACGTTGGAATAAGTCGCTCCACGGACGCGAACGAGCGAGTTCTGGGCAGAGCTGAGAGTGAGGGACTCGAGTAGCTGGCATGTTGCGGTTCTGTCAGCTGTATCTCATTACGGTCCGCTAGGGCGTGGCCGCCGTGTAGTGTGGCAGGCTTGTGGAGCGGTTGGTGTTCTCTCCTGGCCAGATGGACAGCGATCCCAGACAAGGCGGATAAAGTGCTTCTGTATATCGAGAGGAGCAATACCCGAGTGCTTTTGCAGCTGATGGTAGCATTCTGGTGCTTTTGTGGTTGATACATTGCTGTGTGGTACTGGTGCATTTGGTGTGTTTGCCAACCAAAAATTCAGTACAGAAGTCCATAAGAGTCGTTAGACAAGTTATGGTTGTTTATTGATGGCTGGCAAGAGTGTGAATGTGTGCACTGTGAGTAAGGGCAGTTCAATTTGTGGGCCACATGTCACATGCATGATTAATTGTATTAATCCCAAAGAGTTTGTTTGAACTATATTGTGAACGCGACTCAGTTGTTCACACAGTTCTGCTGAGAATTACCTTTCTTACTTGTTCTATGTGAATGTGTTATTACATCAGAATTTATTAAGATGTATGCATAGGTAGTTTGATAGAGAGCTGTCTGTAGTTTCCTGTGTTAGGTATCTGGTGGTGGTGGTGGTGGTGGTGGTGGTGCTGGTGGTGGTGGTGGTGGCGGTAGACCAATCTGTAGTTGTGTGCTATAATCGCACTGATGTTTTACTGTTGATGTTGTCTCCAATATTTATACAGTTTATGGCGTAGGGCTAAACATTGTAAACTGTTAATGTTATTGTCTGGATGAGGATGTTAGGCAAAAGTTGCATTTTAATTCTTCAGTTTAATGGGATAGTCAAGACTATGTGGAGCCGTCTTTAAGAACCTTCTACTGAAAGATCCTGTTCAATTTTTTAAAGTACATCATTTTCGCAGTTGACTGTATAAATTATTTCTTTTGCAATTGCAGTTATTTTGCTTCCGACCACGTCAAACTTTAAAATCGTCAATATGACTATTTTGTTTTATTGAAAATGTATCAATGTTCCGTTTTTAGAAATATTTTGATATTAAAATAACTGTTCAATTGAGGCCCTCATCTGCACAACCTGCAGCCTAAACGCCACTCCACATTAACCCTACATTACAAGTTTGTGCCTGATATCAAGTCTTACAATTTTTTTTTCCTTGTGGGACATATCTGTCTGAGGATTTGAGTTTCTTATCTATTAGCATGAACACACTATCTAAATTTCCTATTAGCCTGTCAGTTAGAGAGGCATATAATGGTGTGGCGATTGCACAAACTAACCTTATATATCAGTAACACAACCAGTTTGCAGTTGCAACACTTCTTTATTGATTACAGACACATGAATTCATCAGCAGTAATAATCAATTAACAACATACGCACATCAAGGCCCTATCCACAATTAGTATTTACAATATTAACCGTCACACTTGTGAAAACGGCCCCAATGCCGGGACCAACAGATAAATAAATGTTTACAAAGTCGACTATCGCCTTTCTCACTCAGTTTTACACTTACTGAAAGGTAAAATTAATTTAATGGTATCTGACGTGAAGGGTACTATTAATTGTTCTGTTGTACTTAGCATTCTACTACAATCAACGTCCGGAAGATTCTACACTTTATTCAAAACGTCAATTTGATAGACATGTGATAGACGCGAGAAAACGTTAATCTATTACGATATCCCTACGTTCCCCATTGTCAAACTGGTAATGCAGTGTTCTGGATATTCTATTAGCAACAGAGCTAAATTAACCTCAGCCCTTCAGTATCTTGATCAATTGCCCCCAGGTTCAAATCATCCAGTCCGTTCTCCCTTTCTATTTGGTGTAAATTATATTGTGGGCAGCACCATTTCTCCTCAGTTCAAGAGAGCTTTTGTCCATCCCCCTATTTCGTTTATGTAGAGGGTAAGGATCATGTCCAGTAATTAACTGTACTGTTCCCTTATTTGGGTCATCCAGAGGCGATTGTAATCTGCCTTTGGCAGTTGGGAAAAACACACATGCCTCCGGATGGATCTACCGTTCCGATCAAGCTGCATTTCGTCTGGTGTCCAGGTCTGGAATTTTATTTTGTTGCTGACATTTACTCTGACAGTCAATTGCACGCAGTTGTGTCTTCCTCGGGTTAATATCATGCTGCTCTACATCGTACTTGAATGCCGATGGGGCAGAAGCCCAGTATTACCAGTACAGCTTCAGTAGGTGGTGCATGAAAGGCCTCGGTAAACCTGAAAAGTGCTCATATAAGGCTGGATCTGCAGTTCTCCAGTCGCAGCCATTGCTCACATAGTACACATAGATGCGAAGCAGCGTTGTGGGAAGCCTTAACTGCATGCGGCAGCCTGTAATGCAAGACACTGGCTCGCACAAACATGTGCCTAATTTTCACTGCTTTTTCTGTGAGTTTCTTAATGTATCTCATAACATTTCTCTTTTCATGCAACTGGACTCCCAAATATCTGCTGACCTTACTGTGTGATATGGAGGTGTTACCAATTTTAATCATGGTTTTTCTTGTTTGAGGTAGATGAACAGTATGTAAGTAGTTGTGTGTGCTACTATGGCTAATTTATTATTCGAACACCACCGCTGAAGCTCCTCGAGTTCACCATCGGCCCTTTCCTCCATCTGTAACCGAGAGTCCGCAGATACCACTAGCAGGACGGCAGCTGCGCGTGTAGCTTACTACGTAATGTAAAAAAGATTTAACCAGCACCTGTTTTTAAGATAAGAATGAATGGGTAGTTTGAAGTAACAGGACACCAATTAATCAATCGATTAATGAGGTAATGGCCAAACACCGACAAATGTAACTGTCTTACTTGAACCAGAAGAAAACCACTGATTATGAAACTGCTTGAGTGGTTCTCAATGTGTCGAAATAAAATACCGAAATAAGAAATCATGCCAATATTCCTACCCCATTCAGCTACCGAAATTAAAACGTACAAGTTTTCTAAAATATCGTATTATATAAAGATTCTTCCATCTTGAACTCTGAAATTAACGAACGTTCTGATCTGCACCTTCTTCCTGAATTACACGAAGGTTGATAAGGATCGATGTAAGACCATGGACGGCAACAAACGAGGATGCTCATTATACAACCAGGCAGAAAATTATCAAGTCCTCCCTACTTTCTCTACTTAAGGAGACAACAGTGTACAATGTGGAAACCATCGTAATTAGGGAAGCAGTAAAATAAATTAGTTCTTGTGCACAAAGCAGCATGGTGACATTCACAGATTCCCTAAATACACTTATGAGCCTAAAAGAAAAGTTTTTAAAATGAAAAAGATGTGTTATATATATGTATAGATATTGTTAAAGAAGTCGTAGCAAATAAGAAAGCACGAATAGCATTTTGGTAACCAAACAGTAGACAGCTTAGGCAAAATCCTAAATGATAAACTACCTTACCAAGAAATGTTGAGTTTGATCAATGAAAGAACCAGAAACGACTGGCAGATGCAATGTGATTAGAACAAGATTCCAAAAGCCTACAACATATTTTATGTTGCACATTATTAAGTCCTTGATTTAACAATTGCAATAAAAGTGGACAACTCATAATATTGTGAACGCGCATGCACGTAAACCATGGACAATTTCCAACACACATGTTCCGAATAAGACTCAAGGGATCTCCATTGTATGATTTACACAAGGAAGGAGACGACTTGAACCACTTACTATTTTTGTGGACGAGATACAAGACAGTACAAAATTCTTTTTATCATAGCATTTATTAAATCATAGGATCCTGTTGCTGTCGACCTAAAACAGTGAAACAGTGTTCAATGCGATGTTACGCACTTACATATATGTCAGTTATCATGGTCTACAGTGCACAGGATGTATGATTTATTATGGTATAATTACTTTCTAATTACTTTTTTTACAATAAATTTAGACCGGTGCAAAACGCTCAGCCGAAGATGGCTGAATCGTTGTCTGTCGAAATATCGTGGCAAGAAGTCGACATTATCTGTCTACAATCCCGGAGCTTTGTGGAATACTTTAAAGCAGCTTCTAGTGACGTCGTGTTTCATTTAATTATATCCTTTTTGTAAACTGTAGCTTAAGATGTGCTCAATAGAATAGCCATTAAGACAACATGGCAATAAAGTTAAATGGGACACATTTTCTAGATGTTAAGTAAATTATTATTTATTTGATGACGAACAGGGTTTTTTCTTCTTTGCCATCATGAGGGCACCACGTACAAGGAGAACACGGTAAGCGTCATAACTTGATTTTCCAGAAAGTTAACACGGTTGAAGAGTGGTCAATATTAGCTAACACGCGTCTTGGCTTATCCATAAATACTCGACCGTCTCTCAGTAAACGACAGTCAAAGTTCTCGAGGTACTTTATGTGTCTTTGCGTGCGCAACTAATGAGTGGATGGGCAAATATCTATTAGGTACATTACATATGTAGAATCGTGGACATTTGGGAATGTGGGTCTCAAGGGAAGCGTGCAAGGGATAAGTCCCTGCAGTCGCGCTATCCATCTGTGCCCTCGGTGGCTCGCATGCATGCCGGCACGGTAGCTCAGCGTGTTCGGCCAGAGAGCTGGTTAGCCTCTGTAATAAAAAAACTGAGTGAAAGGATCAACAAACGAACTTGAACGTATGTCATTTGACGTCCACAACGACCATACCCGACGATCAACAACGAAAAAATGCAAAAAAATTATAAAAAATGGATAGAGCGTCTGCCATGTAAGCAGGAGATCCCGGGTTCGAGTCCCGGTCGGAGCACACATTCTCAGCTGTCCCCATTGAGGTATATCAACAACACCTGTCGGCAGCTGAGGGTTTCAATTAATTATCATTTGTGTCTCTTTTACCAATTAAATAGTTGAACTTCAGCGGTGGCACAACGGTTAGCGTTGCGACTTCACACTTCTGCGCCCCATGTTCGAAATCTGATTACTATTTTTTCCCTTCATTTAGCTACCCACGCCCGTAGAAAATTACTATACGAATTTTTCCCAAGGTATATTGAAATAACTTTATCCTTATTCGTCTACTAATTCTATATCTGATGAATGCATGAAAAAAAAAAAAAACAGAAATAAATGAGAATTATTTGATATTGCTTTCGGTGGAATTCCTGTATTGTATCTTGATTCATAATCAACTATAACCGCCAGTGTTAGGAATAGTGATCTGTTATGCGTGGTTTGCCGCGAAATTATTGCCAAAGCATGAATCTTCAGCATTATTAACGAAGTTTCTTTCCCGAGTGAGATTAATACGAAGAAATATCACTGTGGCAAACCTGCGTTTGCGCGATGCTCGAGGTGTGTTCGAAATTTCTATGGTTAGAATGTTTCTTCGATTGGTATCATCCGAGGGACTGCACCAAATCTTCTTGAAGAATAAACATAAGAATAAAATACAAGAATTAATAAAAGACTTGATGTAAGAATGAAATGTAAGAAAATCAGAACTTAAAAAGATTATAACCCCCGAAAACACCACGCACATATTACGTAATAAATGTATGATATTGTGAACATCAGTTGTAATTTTATAGATAAAGTAACGCGCTTGGCGCCCGTAACTTATAAAATCATTCGTGCAGTAACCTAGGATCGACATGGGTAAAAAAAAAGATGATAAAATAAAATTAAAAGCAATAATCGGGTTTCGAACATGGGGCTCAAAAGTGAGAGTCTACGACGCTGGCCACTGTGCCACCATTTCAATTGAAAAAAAAGGGCATTTAAATCACGACGAAAAATTTGACCGCTGTTTTCTCAGAAATGGTCGAGTATCTACACATAAGACGAAACACGTTTTCGCCTATTTTGACTCCTCTTCCTCTGAGTGAGGTTTCTGAGAAATGGGGTTATGGCACTTGGTGTTCTTCTCTTGAGTGTCGCAACAACGGATAAAACGAGTGATTTACACAGGTATGTTTGTCTCTGTTTACAATACATGGGAGGCTATTTAGGAGCCGTTTTCTTGTAGCCTAACTGGACGAGCAGGCTATACGACTTTGTTATGCAACACAATTCGAATAAACAGAAGTTCAAAGAAGTAATCTCATCCAAGTCAAAAACCTGAACAATATTTTCCTATGCCATAAAGATGGGCATTTAGAATATTGTAATTGCACAGGCCAAAGCCAGTGACGGAAGCCATAGCCAGTGCGTCGAGTCCGAGACTGGGCTCTGCCCATAGCAGGTCAACGACCTCTGTTGACAGAAGCACCCTTCGTTAATGGGTCAATTCCACACCAGGCTGTTTACCGCGAGTCAACGATCAATGGCCAGAATACTGACAAGCCTTTTGGAAGTTTTTGTGCCATTAAGAACGTTCGGCGAGACGAAGGTGTTGCACTAATATTCCTTGGGCACGGACAGCCGCCAGGCCGCCATATTTGTAACTCCTGAGGCCAGCGAGTCATTATCCGGAAGGTGGGTCATGTTAAGACGCTCAACCTGTGCTGTACGCTGCCCTGAAGTCAACGCCGTAACTGTGATCCGACTGCCAAGTCCGAGTCTCGAACCTCCGACTACTGCCTGACTACCCAACCACTTGGCAGCTCTGCCCACTGCCGTCTCCGCGGGTCTACGTCCGGGATTTTCCTGTCGCCTCACGACTCGAGGCACGTAAGAAGGACCGCCCAGCTTCGTCCTGTTGGGGTCCGTCAGTGCCAGACGCTGCACCGCAGCTAATTAATGGTTTAGGGTTGGCCTCCCTGGAGCAGCAATGCCGGCTGATGCGTCACTGGAACACGAGGCCACAACGTAAGAAGTCTTTATTTGGCTGCCACGGGCTGCCAAGCCTAGGCAAGTGCCGTACTCGATGCCGCCGCAGCAGCAACTAGCGGCGGCATTCGCCGAGTCAGCACGCTGCCTCGCAGCCGTAATATGTACGGTGCAGTGGCGCCCGCAGCGCCTGCGACGCCAAAGTTGGAACATCACGGGAAAGTTCACTGGACCTGACGGGATACCAATTCGAATCTACACAGAGTACGCGAAAGAACTTGCCCCCCTTCTAACAGCCGTGTACCGCAAGTCTCTAGAGGAACGGAGGGTTCCAAATGATTGGAAAAGAGCACAGATAGTCCCAGTCTTCAAGAAGGGTCGTCGAGCAGATGCGCAAAACTATAGACCTATATCTCTGACGTCGATCTGTTGTAGAATTTTAGAACATGTTTTTTGCTCGAGTATCATGTCGTTTTTGGAAACCCAGAATCTACTATGTAGGAATCAACATGGACTCCGGAAACAGCGATCGTGTGAGACCCAACTCGCTTTATTTGTTCATGAGACCCAGAAAAAATTAGATACAGGCTCCCAGATAGATGCTATTTTTCTTGACTTCCGGAAGGCGTTCGATACAGTTCCGCACTGTCACCTGATAAACAAAGTAAGAGCCTACGGAATATCAGACCAGCTGTGTGGCTGGATTGAAGAGTTTTTAGCAAACAGAACAGAGCATGTTGTTATCAATGGAGAGACGTCTACAGACGTTAAAGTAACCTCTGGCGTGCCACAGGGGAGTGTTATGGGACCATTGCTTTTCACAATATATATAAATGACCTAGTAGATAGTGTCGGAAGTTCCATGCGGCTTTTCGCGGATGATGCTGTAGTATACAGAGAAGTTGCAGCATTAGAAAACTGTAGCGAAATGCAGGAAGATCTGCAGCGGATAGGCACTTGGTGCAGGGAGTGGCAACTGACCCTTAACATAGACAAATGTAATGTATTGCGAATACATAGAAAGAAGGATCCTTTATTGTATGATTATATGATAGCGGAACAAACACTGGTAGCAGTTACTTCTGTAAAATATCTGGGAGTGTGCGTGCGGAACGATTTGAAGTGGAATGATCATATAAAATTAATTGTTGGTAAGGCGGGTACCAGGTTGAGATTCATTGGGAGAGTGCTTAGAAAATGTAGTCCATCAACAAAGGAGGTGGCTTACAAAACACTCGTTCGACCTATACTTGAGTATTGCTCATCAGTGTGGGATCCGTACCAGATCGGGTTGACGGAGGAGATAGAGAAGATCCAAAGAAGAGCGGCGCGTTTCGTCACAGGGTTATTTGGTAACCGTGATAGCGTTACGGAGATGTTTAATAAACTCAAGTGGCAAACTCTGCAAGAGAGGCGCTCTGCATCGCGGTGTAGATTGCTCGCCAGGTTTCGAGAGGGTGCGTTTCTGGATGAGGTATCGAATATATTGCTTCCCCCTACTTATACCTCCCGAGGAGATCACGAATGTAAAATTAGAGAGATTAGAGCGCGCACGGAGGCTTTCAGACAGTCGTTCTTCCCGCGAACCATACGCGACTGGAACAGGAAAGGGAGGTAATGACAGTGGCACGTAAAGTGCCCTCCGCCACACACCGTTGGGTGGCTTGCGGAGTATAAATGTAGATGTAGATGTAGATGTAGATGACGCCAGGCCGCAGTCAGGACGACGGCGCGTACATGTTATTGTCCGAGCCTAATGGAATAATGAAGATATGCTATGTTCACAGACTGTTTTGTTGCAGCCACCCTCTTCTGACTGCTGTCCCCTCACCAGCATACGAACCCAGGAGGTGGTAGTGGAATGCCTCCCGACAAACACGAAGGCGCTCCCGTCACCCAGCACCGGTCATTGCACCCTGGACCCCTTGCAATACACTGCTTGAAAATTGCTAAGGAACAGAGACATCCTTGGACAGGAATAATCAAAAACAGTGATGGGCGATATGGAACACAGTACATACATAATAAAGATAGAGCGGTATATTTATAACGAAAAATGGTACAGATTTCACGACATGAGTAATCAGGATAACAGGAATTTAAGGAAAATATTTCGTTATATTAAAAAAAATTACCGCAAAATTTTTGAAAATTGGTATTCCAGTTCTCGGCTAGATATAAAGAAGTATTTGGTATGGGACGAAAGTTGCTATGGAGATATCTCTACAAGAACGCAAAAAGCATGATTAACAAAAAATTTGGACTCCAGCCATCAGAATCACTTTTAGGTTAGGAATGCATTCAGAAAAGACCATGCTTATATGGATTTAATTAGCATGAACAGCTTCGAAGGTCTTGCAGTTTGTGTACAACATAAAAATTCGATTAAATAAAAATAACATCTATGCAGGCCACATAGTCTACGCGAGCGAAGGAGCGGGCGCGAAGCTAGTCCGCAATAAATTATTGTGTGATGTTATCTTTACGCTGTGGACCATGTTACAGCAGAGAAATGTGAATTGAAAAATTGTTTCTGAACATAGCTGACGAAGAAATAGTAAAGTCAGCTATCTAACATTGTGCATCAAAGTGAATTATTCCCAGCAAAATGGTTCAAATGGCTCTGAGCACTATGGGACTTAACATCTCAGGTCATCTGTCGCCTAGAACTTAGAACTACTTAAACCTAACTAACCTAAGGACATCACACACATCTATGTCCGATGCAGGATTCGAACCTGCGACCGTAGCGGTCGCGCGGTTCCAGACTGAAGCGCCTAGAACCGCTCGGCCACCAACGGCCGGCTATTCCCAGCACACTGGTCATTTAAGGAGATGGAAAAATAAACATTTCTGTTCTTAAACTAGCAGGACGAAAAGAATTCTACCAATTTTCCTTATCAGTCAGTCGACCGAAATCCAAATTCAGAGACCAAATGCCACACATTTTTAAAACTATCTGATTCATATGAAGTCTACTCCAGCACAGCTTCTAGAACACAGTGTCCAATCCTTACCTAATATCCACTCTTAAATGTACCATTCAACACACTGATTTCAACACCATACTTCCTGAAACGCAGAACTATAGGACAACACTTGCTTCTGGCCTGAGCTCAATAGTTTCTGATAACAAAAAAAGAGGAAATCCGTCGGCTATCATAAGAGATTTCTCAGGACTTCCAAAGGTTATCATTAACTGGGCAGTTAAAAATTCTCCTAGTTAACAATCCAGTCATCCCATCGGCACAACTTGTTTCCTCAATCGAGCTCTGTGACTGAAGTTTTTCTTCTGGTGTGACAGCTGTACTAACGGCTTGAACAACTGTAAATTGTACCAAACCTACGATACATCGTACAATTAAGGGCAGTTCAAGGAAATAAAAACAGCCATTAATCTTATACAGCCTACGCCGTGTGAAACAAGAAAGTAGTTTACAGAAAAGTTGTGTATTTTTTTCGGCCCAAGATATACAATCACACAGGGCTAGAGTTGCGCTCTAGCAAAACTACGGTTCCATCGTTTTGGTACCTTAAGTAAATGAGTAAAAATGGCAGGATTACCGGTAGTACTGGTAGCATCGGTAGAGAAAGAAATCTAAATGAATATATGAGAGAGAAACTGGGAGCCGACCACTTCTCTTTGTTTGTTTTACACACAATTAGATCCCGCACATCGTTCAGTGTTAATGCATTGTGTATTTTATATCCTTGAAAAAATCAACTGCTTTTTATAATTAATAAAAATTAATTGCTAGCGTAACTTCTGTGCTTTTATGTAACCAAAGCAATTACTTTTGATGCAAGTACAGCTTGTATACAAAAGCATAAAAGATATACAGAACTATTACTGCGCCAGCCGGGGTGGCCGAGCGGTCCCATAGTGCTCAGAGCCATTTGAACAATTTTGTTTTATGTCTTTTTTATTTTACCTTTTTTTGAGAAAATTGCGTTTTCTAGTGCTATTTGATAAATCGGTATTGTTGTTTTTATTTTTCCTACAAATTCCCTGCATTTCTTGTTATAAACTAACAATTTGCGAATAAAACCGGAATTAAATATTGACAATTTCAATTTTGCTATAAATACTGTTTATTTTTAAGTAACAGGTAGGAGGATAACTATGTAGAACGAAAATGTTGTACAGGCTACGTAACGAATTATACATATGCTCTCTGTTTCTAGACGATCCACAGCTTCCGGTTTCAAGAGGAATCTAGCAAAACTCTGATCGCATGCGCAAACAGAGGTAGCGCCAGATAGGAATACAACACCTGATGCTCAAGTATCATCTTTGCTGTCTTATTTGACCAAGGCTACTAAGAAAACTACCATCTACGTCTGCTTATGATAGTTTACGGTGGCCTACAACTCTAAGCATGCCAGAATATCGTATTGCCTCGAATTAACGATAGCAGTACACTGGTTTATGTCCTACGTTTGTCAGAAAATACGACGCTCCCAATCTGCGACATCTAGCGGTCCCGCAGGCCTGCTTATGTAAGCGACGCATTGATTTACGCATCGCTGCTAAACAAACATTTTTGACAGCCTCGCCTTCCGGTAGCAAGAGTTTATCACAGCAGTCGAGCCTGCCTGGAACCAGTACAGGCTGTCTCTGCTAGCGATCGAAGCTATAAGGTACACACACCAGTACTGTGCACGCTCGTTTGATTCTGAAAGAGACATGCCTGCTTCCCCTCCCTCCCCTCACACAACATCCGTTTGCAATTCAGTCACGATCAGGAACTCCTCCCTGCTGCACCTGGCTGTAGCCCGGCCATGGGTGGTACCGCGGTTCTCACCAACTTAACAAGCATCGTCACCCACTGCAGAACAAACGCTGCCATGGGTAGCATTTTCTTGGTCTATTCACGTTGAGTTTCAGTTGGTACGCTCAGTCTCTCAATGGACTCTCCATTGTCGAGGACAAAGCGTTAGGTTTAACACTATTTAATCAACTCTGGAAATCGGCACTAATACTCGCCCTCTACATGTATGCCGCTGTAACCCGCAGCAACGTACATTACCTTCCGTTTCAAAAGGAACACTGGGCTTAACAGCTCTATTTCATTTCAGAAAAGCACTTGTCTCACGTCAACGCTACTTGATCACATTCTTTTACATATAGTGCGGGACATCAGTAAGCGAATACTATGCAGACCAATTTTCGTTAGAGTGGCAACAAGCAGCAACTTCGTTATGATTATCTGATTTCAAGTCACCGTTGTAGTTTCTTTTGGTTGTTGATTTCAATGTATGCCTTCGTTATATATCACGATGTCACAACATAGTACGTCGTCCACGCAATAGTTGTTTCTTCTGCGTGAGCAGTGACCAGATTTCACGAAGAGTTTCTTCTTCTTACCCTTCTTCGTTTCACAACAGTCGAATATATCGCGCCAGCCATCGTTATCGATAATAATCGATAATATTCTAATACATTTCAGCACTTTCAAAACAGCTGTAGAACAAACTGAGGGTATCTTTTAGTTGAGATTAATTACAGAATAGGAGTAACTCATACAGGTGTAGATACAGGGCTTGGACAAAAATATGGAAACCCGTGAGAAATGCTTGCCTGAAAATAAATGCAGATGGTAGCCAAGGCCGGCCGCTGTGGCCGATCGGTTCTAGGCACTTCAGTCCGGAACCGCGCTGCTGCTACGGTCGCAGGTTCGAATCCTGCCTCATAGATGTGTGTGATGTCCTTAGGTTAGTTAGGCTTAAGTAGTTCTAATCTAGGGGACTGATGGCCTGAGATGTTAGGTGCCATAGTGCTCAGAGCCATTTGAACATTCTTTTTTGCTAGCCAAGCCCTTAAATGATGGTGTTTCATTTGACTATAGCGGCACCTGTGCCATGACCTCAGTACATTACATGTGTCAGTCGTGGTCAGAAAATAGTTGTGAGTGCATTATGTCAGAGTTAAGTGCATTCGAACGCGGGCAAATTGTTGGTGTTTTCTTAATCAAGGGAGCCGAAGTGGTTGGTGTTTCAAGTGTCACCATATCGACGAGTTGTACCGCACACAAGGAAAGCGTAAAACCATCCTCTAAGCTACAGCGCGGACGAAAGAGTGTGTTGAGTGATCGTGACAGACGCTCATTGAAAAGAACTATGATAAAAAATAAGAGGAAGACAGCTGCAAAGGCCACTGTAGAAGGGAATGTCACACTCGCGAGCTGTCAGTACCAAAACAACACGAAGCGATCTCCGTAAGCCGTGAATTTCAGTGCGATCAGGAATTCGAAAATCACACATCAGTGATTCAAATGTCCGTAACAGGACACGGTGCCGAATCCATAAAAGCTGGACTGGGAGCAACGGAAGCAAGTCGTTTGGTCGAGTAAGTCTTGTTCCACACTATCCCAACTTCTGGGAGCCAAAAGTGAAATATGGTGGGTGTTCGTTGATTTGGAAAGCTATATCATGGTATTCCATGGGACTCACGGGTACTCTGCAGGGTCGAATTACTGCCAAGGATTATGTAGCCACTTTGATTTATCAAGTCTGCCTCACGGTACGATGTTTATTCCCAGTGGTGATGCTGTATTCCAGAACGACAGGGCCCCTGTTCACACAGCTCCAGGACTACTTTTCTGAGCTCGACAATGCATTGTCGCATCTTCCCTGGCCACCACAATCACGAGATCACAGTATTGCTGAGGCCCTGCAGTGTACTTTGAGGAGAAAGGTGCGTCATCGCTATTCAGTCCCTTCATGGTTACCTGATCTTGCTACTATTTTGCAGGACCAATGGAGTAAGATTCCCTTGAAAACCAAACAGTATATTATTTATCCGTACCGAGACGGCTGGAAGCTGTTTGGAATATCAACAGTTCTCTCAGACCATATTAGGCATGGTAATTTGTTGTTGTTGGTAGTGGTGGTAGTGTTTCCACATTTTTGGCCAACCACCATAGCTGTCACACAGTTCGCCATCAATATGCTTTGCATATGACAACTAATTGCTGATTTTCTTTTTTCAGAACCTTTCAGTGACTCTAAACGGTTGCCTGCTCTTTATCTGAACCGCAGAGTACAAGCTATGGCTGCGCGGAGTGGCCCCGCGGTTAGAGGCGCCATGTCACTGATTGTGTGGCCGCTCACGGGCATGGGCGCGTGTGTGCTGTTCTTAGCATAAGTTAGTTTAAGTAGTGTGTAAGTCTAGGGACCGATGAACTCAGCAGTTTGGTCCCTTAGCAGTTCACACACATTTACCAGTTATGTCGAGAGGAAAGTTCTGTTAGTTGGCTATGTTGTTTTGTTAGATGTACGATATTAATGATACTCAGTTATCTTGTGTAAATAAAAGGCCTTGCTCCGAAATCTACCCAAGAAGCATATTTACATGAGTAGAATCGGTGGCAGTACAGAAAGTGAACGTTAAAAAATGTCAATTTAGCATTTAGATGCGTCACTTTTTTCGGTGGGACACATGGATTCACATTTTCAGTTGTACACATGCAACAAATAAGTGATCATCATCGTGTCACTAGCTCTTTACTGTCACATTCGCATGACTGTACTTTGTTACGAGCCTGCATTTGATGCTATATGTTATACCTGATGATAGACGAACCCCCTTTTGTTTTTCTTACTAGTTTTAGCTTTTATTTGTACCTTGTATATCCCTATATTATTCTCGGTGCAAAGTTCCATTAAAGTTCTACTTTTCTTAAACTAGCCCGGAATTTGACTAACAGCTACGAACCTTATAATTAGCATCCTACCTGTTCTATTCGTAATTTTTGTATGTTAAATTTAATCAATTATTTTCTTCTTAAATAGTGTTTTATAGACGTTGTGAATATCTGCGTTAGTAATTCTTGGAAAATAAACCTACCTCTGTCACCACGTTTTTAATCCTTCTCGAAAACTGGAAGCATTATTAACAAAAGGCATTGTGGCAGAGATGAAATTTTATTTACCGCACTTAACCAATGGTGGTGAAAATTCCTGTCAGGTCTTGCTCTCTAACTTTTGCGACCCTATAGCCTCGCTATTTTTGCCCTCAATCTTCGTGAATACTCTGCCCTTCGGGGTGCCAACATAATTCGTTTATTGTACAGAATCATTTTATTAAGGTCATTTAGTTTTAAAATTCTTTCCACTAGTAAACTAGTGTCATAACTAACATCTGTGAAGAAGTACTGTTGATTAAGCACGCAGTATTTAACGTCGTTAAACCTGTTTAACGTTAACTCTGAAACATTAAAAAAGCCTGTAAATTGTGAATACTCATTTTCCTCGTACTCACTAGTGTTTCTAAGATTATAGTATAGTGTAGACGTCAGCGAAGCCGCGCGGAATTAGCCGAGCGGTCTCAGGCGCTGCAGTCATGGACCGTGCGGCTGGTGCCGGCGGAGGTTGGAGTCCTCCCTCGGGCGTGTGTGTGTGTGTGTGTGTGTGTGTGTTTGTCCTTAGGATAATTTAGGTTAAGTAGTGTGTAAGGTTACGGACTGATGACTTTAGCAGTTAAGTCCCATAAGATTTCACACACATCTGAACATTTTTTGAAGTGAGCGATGCCTCTCGCTTTGGTTACTAATCGCACACTCCTACGAAAAACTGTCCTGTGGTAACTTTGAGAATTTGCAAGATGAAGTATGAAAACAAGTTTCGACAGTCCAGTCGATGGGCTGGCAATTTGCCAAAGACGACGTGGAAAATAAATTGTAATGCAGTGGAAAGATATAACTTATCAAGTTCAGTCCATGGAATGCTATCAGGGATGCAACTATGATACGGCACTCATATTTACCGCAATTTACAGTACTTGAAACTGTGACAAAGAGTTTAGTAGCCGCACGTTACGAATCTAATGTAGTGGAGGATTTGTTACACTACCTAGTCACTGTAGCTAAATTATAGTTGGCTGTTGTAAGTAACGTATTCAAATGCAACGTTTTCAACCAATAAAATGAAAGCTGCAGAAATGTAATTAAGTTCCATAACAATTAGTTATCATTAGAGCTGACTTTAGTTTATGGTCGTTATGTTTCACAATATTACTTGATACTTTGAAGAGTTTACACCACCGGAACAAACATCTTTCCACCACGTACGTGAATTAAGAATCATAATAAGTCGCTTCAATAAATATCAGGTCAATGTATTATTTTAAGAGAAACGTAACATTGTTAAACAGTCTTTACTCTTAACAATATGTGGCCGATGAATAGGTGCCGGTTGACTCTCTATTTTCACAATAAGTGTATGACAGCAGTATTTGGTGGAGTCATATGTTATTTTCACAGCTGATTCATTGTACAAAATCAAAGCCTCTGCAGACCAAATGGAAGAACCCTTAAACTACAAAGGCATTATGGGATGCCTGCCTTAGACATTTTCTGGCGAAACACTTTCCAGTGCTTCGTTTTTCTCATATACTGAATAATTTAGTATTGGAGGGCAGCGTGAAGGGTAAAAATCGTAGAGGGAGACCAAGAGATGAATACACTATGCAGATTCAGAAGGATGTGGGTTGCAGTAGGTACTGGGAAATGAAGCATGCACAGGATAGAGTAGCTGCATCAAACCCGTCTCAGGGCTGAGGACAACAACAAAAACAACTGAATAATTACAGTTTCCTCGCCATAAATATTCTTACTGGTTTGGTGCACCCTGTCACGATTTCCTCTCCTGTGCCTCTTTGGCTCAGAGTAACATATCCAACGTCGTGAATTATATGCTGTGTTCATTTCACTCTGTTTGCCTGCACAATTTTTGTCCTGTGTAGCTCCCTCTACCACCATGAAAGTTAGTTCCTGACATCTTTCACAAAAGCCATTTCACTTTTTTTCCTTGTACTCCTCATTGATTTCATTTCCAACTGACATGTTGCTGCATTCCTTGCTTTCTCTAGATTTTTTTCTGTTTGATTCTTCCTGAATGAAATTCTGTTGCCTTCAATTTCTTCGAAGTTACCTTTCTTATGCCTCTGTGTGTGTCCAGTTTCTGTGACTAACCATTTTACACATGTCCACCCTACTCAAGTAAACAAGAGTAGGTACCTCAGGAGAAGTAACCATTAAATTTCGGTCGTGCAGCTGTATAAATTCATTTCTCATAATATTTTGGCCATTCACCTTTCGGAAATCTTCAGAGTGAGCAGACAGAAGTAGGTTATCAGTAGGCATACGGGCACATACCAATTTTGTGAGCTATATTCAATATCATGATGCAACTCCATAGTCGTCAAATGACATAAAATTGGAGGGAAACCCCTGTCAGTCAATGGGACCAACAAGGATCATCCACCTCCTGCACTCCATCTTTTATAACTGAGACAATTGAGTGGGAAGGATTCACTCTGCAGCTGAGCAGCGCAGAGACAGGATCAGCCTGCGTCTATTTGTTAGTAACAGATTACGTTACATCACGTCACTTGAGTTGTACTAGTTAATAACAATTTAATATTACGTCATTGGAGGCACCAACACAGACCACACCCTGGCATATATACTCATCTTTCCACAGTTTTACGTGTTTTCATATTTTCCAAATTTTACGTATGTTTCAGCTATTTTCGTATTTTTTCAGATTTTTCACACCTTTACGTATGTTTCCAGATTTCTCGTATTTTATGCAATTACGCGGTTTCTGACATCGGGCTAACGTTATGATGCTTTCAGGCAACCACAATGCAGTATGTGCTTGAATTAGTTATCACTGCTATGGAACCACCCCTCCCCAACTCCAACTCTTACAACTGGGGCAGATTGAAGCTGGGCAGCACGGGGAAAGCGTTTAGGCTGTGTGTATTGTTAATTACAAATTACGCTAAGTCATGTCACTCGAGGTCTATTTGTACTCTCATTTTTGCATATTTTCCACAGTTGTATACATTTTACCCAATTACTTGTGTGCTGCCCCGACGTCAACATCGCTTAGCGTCAACGTCATGACGACGTATCGCAGCATGATATCGCGTCACGACATCACGATAACGTCGCATCGCGACGTCTCAACTTCATGATGCTTAAATAATGACGTCACGTCATATAGATGACTCCATAGCAAATTCTATAAGCACTACCAATTTCTAACCGAAGATGCTTGGTGTACAGGGAACACCACACTGACAGACCAAACCCTCCCAAACCATCACTAATTTAATACATTTTGTGACATCATAGTAATTCTGATGCTTCCAAGCAAAGATACAGCATTACGCACCTAGAGAGGTGACCAGTAACTGCAAAGACGTTTACCAGTTAGCCAGTTATTACCCTTTTTTTAAGATGAAGCAACATTTCTTGTAAGTACACTTCCTCTTCTATAATTCACTAATTTCTTCACTTGTTTTCTGCTTCTCCATCCCATCAGTCAATGCTGAGTCTTGTGTCTTAAGGACAGGGGGCCATTGGCAACTTACAGTTTTACTACTTTTACCAGGAATCAGTCACAAAATGATGTCACTGAAACGTACTATTCAAAAAATGCTTAAAATACAGGATGTACATAAAGTTAAGGAACACATTCAATTATTTATTACACAAGAACCAAAAATTGTACAGATATCATACATATATCGAAACCTCGACAGTTTTTTTCACGTGTACCGCCACAGCGTAGTTTGGTAGTTTTCTGATAGAGCTAGTCGCAAACATGGCGAGTTCCAGTGCGGAGCGAGCTTTCTGTGTGTTGGAATTCGACAAAAAGAAGTGTGCTACAGCTGTTCGACGGACGTTTAGAACCAAGTGTGATAAGAAGACACCCACAAGGAATGCCATTTACCACTGGCACAACAAATTCGTTACGACGGGCTGCTTGTGCCCGGCAAAGAAAAGTGGACGTCCCAGTGTGAGTGAAGGGAATGTGGAGTGCGCACGAGAAACATTCGATTACCGTATTGACGTCTGCCGGGTCACTCATGGTTCACACATCGA